>NW_028318786.1:15000-208179 GCF_062004578.1 Staurois parvus
GATTATTGCTAGCTGCTATAGCCGCTGGCAATAATCACATGTAAAGGTCTGACTTGCTGGTAGCACCCAAGTCATACAGCAATTGAATTGGGTATAATCAACCTGCCCTTAGATGGTTCGATTCTCATCCAAGTCCCTGCTGAACCTACCAAGATTCAAACCATCAATGGCCAGCTTAATTTCTAATCTGAAAGTACCCATAAATCTAATTCAAGAAAAAAACATAACCCTGGTATTACAATAAAGAAGGAATATTATAAAAACAAACATAGTATCTTTATACTACCAATACTGCCCATATAACAAAGTATCCAAATCCACAATGTCTAAAAATTCACAAGGAAAATTCTGCTCTGAAATTGTGGAGCCAAAACCAATTTCTCCATGCTAAAGTACTTCCACATAAATGTTTTCAATAATTATAATGTATAAATCCTGTATAATATTAATATGCTCTATTTTCAAAGAAATTCTTTAGATTTGAACTATTTTGCTTCTGGACCAATTTTACCAATTGTCACACTTAGTATGCCCAAACACACAATATTGACTTGAAAAGTCAGTAAAGGCCCTCCAAGCCAAATATTTTCTGAAAGAGTTAAACAATTAAAAGAAAGCTATCTTGTAATTCTCTTAGTCCTTATGTAAAATTAGTTAAAACATATTTTCAATAGAAAAGTGCATTCAAATTTGTTCAGCTTACACATAATGTTTCAATATATAAAAGATACTGTGCTAAAGCTAGTAAAGAACAAGTAAAAGTGACTTCAGTTATAGCAAAAGAGATTGAACTCCTAATCTTTTCCATCCTGAGGTATACAATGGTCCCAAGCTGACTGAGGATCCAGGGGAGCCATGGGACCCCGAATGGAGGAGTGGGTGAAGGTAGGGGGGGATATAATTGTGGGCACATTTCTTAGCAGCATAGAAATTATGTGCTGTATTTCCACCTACATGACTTCTACTAAACACAGAGAAGCCAGCTGTTAAAATGTAAAATGAGCTTAGCTTGTTTTAACTCTTTGATTGCCAAAAAGATGTACCCTTGGAAGTCAGATGGTTAAGTATTATACTACTACTACTATATAATGACAATTAAGTTTTTTATCTCATTTTTACAATTTTTTTGTTATATTTATTATTATTTTTATTCTAAGGCAGCATGTTAACATTGGTGTTCACTGCTATGGCCTTGCAATATCTGGGTCATACTGCCAGCACCCTATCAGTATGGAATTTGTATGTTCTGTGACTGTAGGAAAACAGATACCAGCAATAGCATGCAATGCCAAGATGCAGCAACCAAAGCCAGCAGACTATTAGCATGCATTAAAAACGATATTTACTGAAAGTGGAGTTCCAGACGTATTTGTGTTTATTAAATGTCAGCAGCTACAAAAACTGTAGCTACTGATTTTTAATAAACACACACTTACCTGTCCTGGGGTCCAGCAATGTACTCACCTGTGCAGTCCCTTCTCTTCTTCTGTCCTCCCTGGCGCTGGCATCTCTACTGTGGGCACCAGGCTGTGACAGCTTGCGGGTTCACAGTCTGGTGCCCACTGCACATGCGTGAGTCACGCCACGCCTTCTGATTGGTCAGGCAGTCTCCTGGGACCTGTGAAAGTTCCCAGGAGACTGCGGGAGCAAGGAGTGGGCCGAACTTCCGGGTCACTTTGCTGCGGCAAACTGAGCCAGAAGTGGGAGCAGGTACCTGTCAAAACTAGATACCTGCTCCCCCCCAAAAGGTGCCAAATATGGCAGTGGAGGGGGAGAGGAAGCAAATAAGCGGAGCTTCCACTTTTGAGTTGAACTCTGCTTTAAGAGAAAATAATCTACCATTTTACAAAACTTTGGTTTGGTCTTATCTTGAGTATGCCATTCAGTTCTGGTCACCAATCCTCCATAAGGATGTGCTGGAACTAGAGACAATCCAGAGAAGGGCAACAAAACTAATAAGAGGGCTGGAGGACCTCAGTTATGGGGAACATCTGCACACATAAACCTATTTCCACTGGAGGAGAGACACTTAAGAGAAGATACAACCACAATATACAAATATCTAAGGAAGGGAGGAAACGCTCAATAAGACACACAGCCACTTTGAGAAGTTGGTTGAAAAGTGGTTTAACCTTGAACTGCGTAGGGTAGTTTTTACTGTTGTAAGGATGTGGAACTCCCTTCCACAATTAGTGGTATCTGTCAATAATTTGAAATAAAAAATTAAATGGACATCTAATAAAACATGATATACAGGGCTATGGAAAGTGATAGACATAAATATATACACACAACCACACTCACATGGTTAGACCTGGATGGACTGGTGTCTTTATTCAACCTTACCAACTATGTAACTATGCAACCAGTATATCTAAAAGTGAAATCTGCACCATCTAACATCTACCATATAGGTACTATATAATATAAGTGTCAGAAACACCCTTTTTATTACAATAAATATAATGAAGCACAGCTTTTCCTCCTTTATTAGTATGTCATCATATAGTACACATCACAGAATTACAATATTAGATAGTTATATATATATATATATATGTGTGTGTGTGTGTAAAAGTATCCATCTGATGATTATGTAACAGTGCAATGCACAAAATGTAACAGTACATTTTCCTCCTTTACCTCTATGATTGATGATTGTTTGCAAAGGTAGGAAAAATCACAACCAGGACACAGATTGTTAAAAGAAGCTGGACATTTATTGTTGCATTTTGTGAATGGCATCTTTACATAATAATCAAAAGGATGCTTTTTACAAATTTGTTTATTGTATGTTATGCACTTTATCAGGGTATATTAACAGTAGAAGGTAAATGAGAGAAGAAAAGTTGTGCATATGTGTGTATATATATATATATATATATATATATATATATACTGTATCTTCTTTTCATGCCTTGGATTATCATAGATTGTTAGATTGTGTCTCTCTAAATGATTGATATGGTGATATGGATATTAGACTGCAAGCTCTTCATTGAGCACATACCTAATTATTATTCTTCTGCAAAATATATCACTGCTATATACTATACTATATATCATATAATACTATTTATTTTACTATAATATATGTATATATATATATATATATATATATATAATAGATTTTTTTTAGAATTTCATTTTGGTAAAATAAGATAATCACTCAGAATTCAGATTTAGTTTTCTAAAAAAAATGTTTTTTTCTAATATACAGTGTAAACATATTTCTCATTGCTTTTCAGAATGCGTAGGGCAATTCCTACCAGGTAATGCCTTAGTGAAGTGTACAGCTTAAAGCTGAACCTCTTGCTAAACAAATATTGTCTAAACACAAAAGAAGTGTATTCTTCCTTGAATCTTGGTGTATTTTGTGTATTTCTTCCAGATCTGTGCAGTAATCCAAAGTGAAACATTTTGTCTGTACAGGAACATTCTCTAATATAGAACTGTCACTGGTGCTCTCTCTCCTTGTGCAGGGTGACTGGTCTGGCTGACCAAGGTGTGCTCTCATGCCTAGTGTAGTCAGTTTTTGATAGGGAAGCAGAGGGACTGGCAGGAACACCAGGGATTTCACACAAAGGAAGCAATACAACAGGATACGTTTTCATACAAGTACACAGTACAGAAGGCACATATCAGAAATATGAAATGTTGTGTTTATGTATTCTTCAATATCTCTACAGGCCTCTTATACACTAATGTTTTACTACAAAATGTGGAACATTTTATAATTGCATATGATGCATGAGGTCTATTTAAATTTCTTTATAGATTACCTTTGGAGAATAGAAATTAGAAATGTAAATGAATGTATTATTTAAATATTTGCCTATACCAGGGGTAGGCAATCTGCAGCTCTCTTTAGCTGTTGCAAGTCATACCTGTAACAGTCAGTTTTGTAATGTTGCAATGCCTCATGGGAAATGTAGTTCCACAACAGCTAGAGAGCCGCAGGTTGCCTACCCCTGGCCTATACGGACCAATATGTATCAACTTATTATAAGCAATGCATTTCAAGGAAATGTAAAAAAATACAATTTAACAAAAATTACAAAATCTTTACTGAGTCTGATGTAAACACAATTTAGGGTAAACTGTCCCCTTCTAATTTGTAAAAGCTGATATCTTACGTTGATTTGCAGTCAATCACCCAGAGCAGGGAAGGTATTCTGTGCATGAAGGTAAAAAACCTTCTGTGTGTAGAAGCCCCCTTAACACTTACCTGAGCCCCATCCGGATACAGTGATGTCCACGAGAGCCTCAGTTCTATGGGGACTTTCCCCCCTGATTGGCTGAGGCAGCAGCTGGAGACATTGGCTCCTGCTACTGCCAGTCACAGCCAGTGAGCCAATCAGGATAGGGAGTGGGCAGGGCTATGTGTGTGAATGGACAGAGCTGCAGCTCAGAAGCACGCCTGCTCAGGAGCGTCCATAGCAAGCTGCTTGTTGTGGGGGCACACGACAGAAGGGAGAGGGCAGGAGCGCTGGCAGGGGACCAGAGAAGAGGAGAATCGGGGATGCTGTGTGCAAAACCACTCCACAGAGCAGGAAAGTATAACATGTTTGTTATTAAGAAAAAAAACAACAAAAAACAAACAAGACTTTAATATTACTTTAAGTACTTAGGCCAGATTGGTGTAAATGGTCAAACCGATAAAACCTCAAACGTTGTACAAACATACTAAGGTCTTGTTCACACTTGGGTTGATTTACTAGAACTGGAGAGCGTAAAATCCGGTGCAGCTGTGCATGGTAGCCAATCAGCTTCTAACTTCAGCTTGTTCAATTAACCCCCCTGGTGGTATTCCCGAGTGAAGCTTGGGGTTAACTTTCGGTACCAGAAGCTACACTCGGGATTACACTGCAGCGTTGCTCTGGGATCCCTTGAGCACTTACCTTGTCCTGCGCTCCCACGATGTCCCCCCTGCAGTGTCCCCGGCCATCTCCTCCAGCCGATGCCGGCATCTGTCTTCCGGGCTCCATTCCCTGCGAGCGTTGGGACATATAGGGGGGTGGAACCGGAGGGAATTTCAAAAATGTCAAAATTTGACATTCACTCAATACACTAAAATCTCATAGTAAAACATTACTGTATCAAACCATTTCCCATACATTTTGTCCCGAGTGCTTTGTCCTGTGCCCTGCCTACATTTATACTGTTCTTTCTGCCTAGAAACTGAGAAACGTCAATGCCATCCAAAAAGCGTCCCTTTAGGTCAAAAAAAGTTAATTTTTACTGTTTTTCAGTGTATTCTGGGCATTTTGGAAGGTCTCCTGAGGTTATCTTTAAAAAATGCTTCTAAACGCAAACGCTCATAAACGTGCATAAACGCGGTATGCAAACACTGCTAAACAGCTATTTTTTTAACCTACATTTTCCAGCTGTCAGTTTCCATCATTCAGAAGTGTCCCGTGTACATTGTACCTTAACATCCCTGGCGGTATTCCCGAGTGTAGCTCGGGGTAAAGTTTCAGTACCAGAAGTGGTAACCCCGAGCTACACTCGGGATTACCCTGCAGCGTTGCTCAGGGATTCCCTCCAGCACTTACCTTGTCCTTCGCTCCCGCGATGTCCCCCCTGCAGCATCCCCGACAATGTCCTCCGGCCGATGCCAGCATCTGTCTTCCTGGTTCTGGTCCCTGTATGTATGTAAGGTGTGAACAGGACACTTTGAAAATACCTGTTCCCTATTCACATCATGCATATGTGGTGGTGTGCAGAAAACTGGCATACACGTGGTGTGAACAAGCGGTTTTCTCTTGTTAGGCCTCATGTACACTGCTACGTTTTTTTAGACAAAGCTCCTGAACTCAAGTTAATAAAAACCTATGGGGTTTATTTACTAAAGCTGGAGAGTGCAAAATCAGGCTCACTTGTGCATAGAAACCAATCAGCTTCTAACCTCAGCTTGTTCAATTAAGCTTTGGCAATAAAACCTGGAAGCTGATTGGTTTGTATGCAGAAGTGAGCCTGATTTTGCACTCTCCATGTTAACCACTTCAAGTCCGGACACTTTCACCCCCTTCCTGTCCAGGCCAATTTTCAGCTTTCAGAGCTATCACACTTTGAATGACAATTGCGCGGTCATGCAACACTGTACCCATATGATTTTTTTTAGCTTTTTTTGAGACAGATAAAACTTTATTTTGCTGGTATTTTTTCACCACTGTGATTTCTATTTTTTTGCTATATAAATTAAAAAGTCCAAAGATTTTGAAAAAAAGTGTTTTTTCTTATACAATTTTGCAAATAAATCTTTCTTCATAAATCTTGGCCAAAATTTATTAAGCTATCTTTTTTGTTAAAAAAAAAACCCAAATTAGTTTATAATCAAAAATTTTATTTTTTGTAAAAAATTGTTTACATTTTTATTTTTTTGTTATATTATTATTTATGTTTTTTTTTAACATACTCTCACCCTAGCAGTACAGTGTCACCATAGTGACACTGTACTACTTGTGGGGGGTGATGAAGATTGTTTTATTTTTTTTTTTTACACTGATTGCTTTTACACCCATAAAGGCTGTAAAAGCAATAATGTCTCCTTCTCTCTGGCTGCATTCTTGCAGCCATTGAGAAATAGTCTGCGAACTGTGATTGGTCACAGCTTGTTACATGGTACAAGGCTGTTGTGAATAGCCTTGTACCGTGTGATCTCTGTGATCATTCACAGATTTCACAAGTAGAAAGCAATGTAGTCAGGAAGTGACATCTTGCTTACTACTATTCATGTGATCACTGATTGGCCAGGCACCGGATCATGGTGTTGTGCACTCCTAGGGGACACGTACAGGTAGGGAAGCTGGAGGACGTTTATAAACGGCCACCTGCTCCTGCACTGCTCCCGTCCGGCCGTTTATATACATGGGCCGGACAGGAAGTGGTTAAGTAAGTAAACCCCTATGTGTCCAGGCACACATGTCCATGCACACAGAGGCTTTTATCAGTGTTGAGCAGCAGCAGAGTTTAGGGGCAGTTAAATGTCCCTCTCCTGAACGCAGAAGAATTGTGTACAGGAGAGGAACGTTTTGGGCAAAAAACACCAAAGCAATTTTTCTTCTACAAGTAGAGTTAACATCTACGGCAGTTGCAGTGTACATGTAGCCTTTTGTGGGCTCAGTCTTGAGCACAGAGACTCCACTGTAGGAAGATACTAACCTGCTGTACAGTTGTGTTTGGTTATTATTATTATTATTATACAGGATTTATATAGTGCCAAAAATATATCAGGAGACAATACAGCAACAGTACAGTTCAATACAAGAGGGATAGGAGGTCCCTGCTCCTCGGAGCTTACAATCTAGGAGGGAGGGGCTAGTGGTACAAAAGGTAGTAACTGTGGGGGATGGACTGGTTGGAAGAATAGAAGATTCCATTATTAGCTGAGGGCAGGATAGGCTTCCCTGAAGAGAGAGGATTTCAGAGATCGACTAAAAGTAAGCAGAGTAGGCGATAGTCTGATAAATTGGGGTAGAGAGTTCCAGAGGATGGGGGAAGCTCTGGAGAAGTCCTGGAGATGAGCAACGGAGGAGGAGACGAGGGAGCTAAAGAGCAGGAGGTCGTGTAAGGTGCGGAGAGTGCGGTTTGGGTGATATTTGGAGACAAGTTTGGAGATGTAATTTGGGGCATCTGAGGGCAGGATAGGCTTCCCTGAAGAGAGTGGTTTTCATAGATCGACTAAAAGTAAGCAGAGTAGGCGATAGTCTGATAAATTGGGGTAGAGAGTTCCAGAGGATGGGAGAAGCTCTGGAGAAGTTAAAAAGGTCAAACTAGAAGGACAAAGGTATTACTTTTACCACTTTTACTTTGTTAGGTGTTGGAAGTGTGTTTTGTATGCAGGCAATTGTCAATTATTTCAACTTCCTTATGGCTACAACTTTTCTTTACCAACGTCCTATCACCCAGGATTCAATGCCTTCATGCGTTTTTCTTTTTTTTATATCAGGACCTAGTTAAAACTCTCATGCTCAACATCAGTTGTACCATTAATTGATATGTATTGTAGGATGCTCTCAGTAGTGCCCATTCTTCACTTCCAGGGTGCATGTGGCCTCGCCTTGACGCTTTGGGTGCTCTTATATTGGGCACCCAAGTCCCCAGCTCCTGAGCCAACTCTATCCTCACTTAAGTCAGCTCACCATAGGAGTCCTGCTGTTTCGAGAACTTTACCCTCTCTCCTGATTGGCTCCCCCAGCTGTTGCCGGGAAGAATAGAACTGCTGACTCACACACTCCACTGATCAGCTGGTGAGGAACTTCCACACGACTCTCACAGATACAAAGGCCCTTGCAGCTGCAATTCCTATTTCCACAACAGCAAGGAAGAACAGGGGGGAAAGCTCCTCTATAAAAAGAATACCAGTCTAAACCAGAAAACCCTTCTGACATCTAGAGTACGCTGATCCTTCCATAATGGCACGGAAAACACATCTCTGTCATTTGCCCAGTTATGCAACACTGAGTACAAAGGACAATAAAATGAGATCTGGGGTTGTCACTGGTGATTCTAGGACCACACCAATGCCTAAAGTGAATGGAAAGCCAACAATGGACTTCTATTATTTGTTTGTTACAGGTACTTATACAGCACTGTCAGTGTATCCAATGTTCTACACATATATTGTACATTCACATCAGTCCCTAACCCTCAAGGGGTGTACAATCTAAGGTCCCCAACTCACATTCATACATACATACTAGGCAGGAGCCAATTAACCTACCAGCATTTCTTTGGAGTGTGGGAGGAAACCTGAAAACCCAAGGGAAACCCACTCAGGCCCAAGAGATAATGCAAACTCCTGGCAGGTAGAGTCGTGGTTGGGATCCAAACCGATGGCCCTAGTGCAGCTAGGCGGAAGTGCTAACCACTTAGCTTGTTTTGTTTTGGTCTGTTAAATATGCCATTGAAAGTGTTTTGTTATATCTGTTTAGTAAGTAAAATAAAACTCTTGATCCTGCCTGAATTCTTCTTCTGATAGTTTCCTTCAGGTCTCTGCCTGTGCCGCACTCCTCCTGCCTGTGCCGCACTCCTGTTGGTTACATTGTTCAGAGCTACCACTGTGGACTACAGAGCACCTCCCTTCATGTTGAAATAGAATACCAGGCTAAACCTAATTACAGGCGTGCCTCGGTTAACGTAATTTTTGGTTTACAAATGAAAATCCATTGAAAATAATGGCTCGGTTTACGAATTTTTTTCGCAATACGAACAGATTAATTGGTTTTCAATGCAGTTACACATTTTTTTAAATTATGTCCCTTTACAGTACTATGCCTTTAAAGTGCACTTTATAAAGAGTTTTGAACAGACTTTTTTTACTTTTTTCTGACTTCCGGAACGGATTAATTGGTTTTCAATGCATTTACGATTTTTTTCTAATCATGTCCCTGTACAGTATAAAGAGTTTTGAACAGATAAGACTTTTTTTTTACTTTTTTCTGACTTCCGGAACGGATTAATTGGTTTTCAATGCATTTCGATTTTTTTCTAATCATTTCCCTGTACAGTATAGAGAGTTTTGAACAGATAAGACTTTTTTTTAACTTTTTTCTGACTTCCGGAACGGATTAATTGGTTTTCAATGCATTTACAATTTTTTTCTAATCATGTCCCTGTACAGTATAGAGAGTTTTGAACGGATAAGACTTTTTTTTACTTTTTTCTGACTTCCGGAACGGATTAATTGGTTTTCAATGCATTTACGATTTTTTTCTAATCATGTCCCTGTACAGTATAGAGAGTTTTGAACAGATAAGACTTTTTTTTTACTTTTTTCTGACTTCCGGAACGGATTAATTGGTTTTCAATGAATTTACGATTTTTTTTCTAATCATGTCCCTGCACAGTATAAAGAGTTTTTAACAGTTAAGACCTTTTTTTACTTTTTTCTGACCTCGGAACAGATTAATTGGTTTTCAATGCATTTACAAATTTTTTTTTAATCATGTCCCTTTATGCCTTTAAAGTGCACTTTATAAACAGTTTTGAAGAGATAAAACTTTTTTTAACTTTTTTCTGATCTCTGGAACGGATTAATTGGTTTTCAATGCGTTTACGAATTAATTTTTAATCATGTCCCTGTACAGTATTTATGCCTTTAAAGTGCACTTTATAAGGCATTTTGACCAGATAAAATCCTTTTTTTTTTACTTTTTTCTGACCTCTGGAACGGATTAATTGGTTTTCAATGAATTCTTATGGGAAACCGCATACGCCTGTAGTCTTAAAAATGCTCCCTCCTCCCTTCCAATACTTATGCTGACCAACATGTGTAAGAAAGATGTTTACTTACCTATTTGCCCACTTCAGTCCAATCATATGATTTCCCCCCCCCCATGTCAGCTGACGGCGGCTGCAGGGGAGAGGTGAATGTGCTCAACAATGGCTAGGAATTCCTGGGAGTGGTGACATCACCCAGAGGCTGCTATGGCCCAATCGTTGTCTGCACCCCCTACTTTTACCTGCAGACACTGCTGGCTGATACAGGGAGGCTGGATCACATGACCAGACTGGAGCAACCTGAAAATAGGTAAGTATACCGTATCCCGTATCTTTTCTACATAGGTCAATTAGTATAGGTAGTCCACCGAAAGACTTTAAAGATCTTCTATTTGAGCATCATATTGGGGTAGTCCACGATTTGAGGGTTGATTACCTTGGTTATGGTGCATCAGCATGATTTTCCATGTAACCGGGCATGGAGTTAGGTACTCCATTATGGGATTTCCCTCTGACCCTTATGCATTGCTCTAACCCAGTCTGGATAAGGTATTTCATCCCATCTTCTAGCTTCAGGGGTGTATGTGTTGTTGAGCGTGGTGTGAACAGCTGATTTGGTTGCCTTAGACAACATTGTCATTTTAATTGTGGGGTGAAGGTGTTTTTTTGCACAATTTTTTGTATGTCATTTATTTGGTAAATGAAGCCTTTTTGCCTATATTTCTTAATCCTGGTATAACCTTCCTTTTGGGTTCTTTTCAGCTCAACTATTGTAATCAACCTGGAATTCTACTTTAATGAGAAGTTCTGTAGTCCTGTCTTATACTGACAAAGCTTCTCATTTATAGAAATAGTGCAGTGAGTGAGTATTGTCACCCTAAGACTGCAAGTATGTAACTGACAGGATCAGCTGGTGAAAATAAATAAAAAAAAACGAATGCAGCCTCATCTAAGGCCTGATAAGCTGCAATATTTTGCAATTCTGTTTTTCAGTTTAGGCTTTAAATGTCACGTGGTCTTTACGTGGCCACTTATATCTTGAAGATCTGACATTTGCTGTGGATGGCCAGATCTGATGGGATTTACTGTGCATGGTCAGCCTTAAGCCTAGTATACACGATCAGAAAATCATATGAAGTATACCGCTTTCGAAGAGAAGTATGATAATCTGATCGTTAGTACACAGCTTTTGTCCAAAATTATTTGAAGGGAAAAGCACGAACATTTTTCTCGTACAATACCAGATTGTACGATTTTTGTTTTAATAAGTACAGCAAAAACACAATCCAAATACATTACATCACTTCTAAATTTTCTTTCTGTCGTAGAAGAAATGTTGTACCTTTAGTAACCTCTTCACTTTCCATATGAGACTAACATGCAAAAATACAGCTGATCATTCATCCAATATTCTCATCGTGTTTAGCGTATTCCTTAACACATGGGTGAATAAATTAATATTGAATTCAGTACCGGATAAAAGGACGAGACTAAATAACATCTTTGATTTGCATCTCATTTTGCTTTATAATGACTCTCACTTTGAGTAAACTTTAGAAAAGCAGTTTACTATTTGTAGACATACTGCAATACACCTTCTTGTTGGCAAATGAGTATATGGTTATGTTCCTGGTATCAGCTGTGCTAAAAACACACTTTAACTTCATATTCTCCTCTGGATGGAAATTTTCGGGCAAGATGTCTTAGCAATGCCAACCCTCAAAAATGTTTCAGCTGTGTAGGATTTATGTGAAATTTAAGTAAAGGGTTTTGCAGGCCATAGACAGGTCGAACATCGGCTGATTTTTCGAACGAAAAATCGGTCGTTCGTACGGCCGACGTTATCACCAACGAATAAAAAAATCATCCGACTAAATCATAAAGTTCACCCCATAACTTCTGTCCCTTTCAGGTCACAGCTCATGCGCAGATTTTTTATTGTTAAAACGATCGTCCGATTTGGCCATCATTGCCGGGAAAATCGGCCGCAAATTTCCCAACATAACCGATAATCTGAAAGTGCAAAATACACGGAAAATGGCCGACGAACTAATCCACTAACGGTACGAAAATCGGCCGATTTATCTTTCTGCCGAAAAATCGGACGATTAACGACCCATCTATGGCCTGCATTAGTCCACCCAAAAGTGATGTTAGCTATAGATGAAACCTGGTGGGCTGAGTGAGTGCGGTATTTATTTATTTAATGATTCGTGGGGAAATTTGTCATCAGACACTGAAAACGATTTTGCGACTAAGCTCAGTGATGTGCGAACTTTGTGCGCTATTTCAAATTTCAGTATTTTTGGTTTGATTATATTATTGAATTAAATGTATTATTATATTATTATTATTTTTTTATGATTATTTATTATATTATAATTTATGATTTCGTGTTTCAAATTTTAACATACCCGGGATGTTTACTAGACTCTTGTTCGGACAGATTTCAGTGAGTTATTCCTAAAAATTACAGGTCTACAATACAAAAACAACATATTTCCATGAAAAAATGTACCGCTTTGAGCACAGAAATATGGACATATTCAGACCGCTAGGGAGGTTAATAGCCAACTGAAAGTTTTTTGCTGTTCAGCCAACTCAGGCTTCCAACTCCACTTGTTGCAGTCTCCTTAGTAAAACTTTTTAAAAAAATCTAATAGGGCCTCCAGTAAGACAAATTGCATTGCATTTTACAGAAAATTACAGCGCTGCAGATTGAAAGGATATTTGTTTTTATTTGCTATTTTTTTTCCCCACAAAATACAGATACAGACTTTTTTTTAGTCATCCTTTATCAGCCTATAATTCACCTTTGGGCCCATGTTTCATACTACACCCATATTTAGGGTATAACATAAGGCATAGTCACATTCCCAAAACCCCCAAATCCTTCCCACTTACCTGAATAGCAGGGTGCCTCTCCTTGCAGACCTTCTGTCTATGTAAGCATTTGGTGTAGCTGTGTGTGGCTCCATCCGCACAGCTGAATCATAAATGCACAGAAACATTCACAGGGTCTGTGAATGGAAAGACTACTGATCCTATCTTCCACAATGGAAGAGGCATTTGTAGATCTCAGAGGTACACAAGTGTGAAGGTGTCATTGCACCTACTTTACTACCTCCACTTGTATACTGGCAGTGCATACCTCTGTACGGACCTGGGGCTTGGATATACATAATGCAGGAGCCTTCGCATTGCACCTGCAAGGCATTGATTGTGGTTGCAATGCTCTTCAGGCCCAAATGCAAAAAGGTAACAAATGCATTTTTTATTTTTGTCACTGTGGGTACATTTTCTTTTTCTCCAGCATCTACCAAAACTGTAGGTTATATTAGTGATGTGAGCTCAGGGAGAGTTGCGGGCGACAGAGTTGGACACTCCCGGAAGTGTTGGTTTCCCTGCAGATTTTGGGGACCATTTTTTTCTAACAGAGTAGTGTTGAGTGGCATGTGTGGCAGGAGAGTTAGGGCTCATGTACACTGCAGCTGATACACGCACGTTTAGCAGCTGTTCAGCGTTTTTTTCAGCAGCCCCTGAACTCTCCCTAATGTTTTCCTATGTTTCCATGTACACATCTTCGTTTACAGGCATTTGAGTTTACAGTCGTTTTTCTTTAACGTAGAAAAGTTGCGTTCAGCAGTCGATTTTATCAGTGTCTCAAATGCTTGTAAATGCTTGTAAATGTGGCAAATCGCGTTTATAAGCATTTAAAAATTTTTTTAACTCTTCCAGTTCCCGATGCTGTCCAGAGCCTTTTTTCATCATGAAAAATGCATGCAAAGTGTTTTCAAGGTACTCAAATGGACAAAACACTGAACACAGGATGTTCCTACTAAGCTGGCCAAACATTGTAATGACCAATGCACACCTCAGACCTCTCCCACCCTTGGAAACAAAAGATATGTTAATGACCATTCACACCTAAAATTCCTCATGAAGACCCCCTGCCAGGTGGCCTTAATGACTCCCTCCACCAGACACCTGTCCCACCCTTGGAAACAAAAGAAATGTTAATGAGCAACTCACACCTAAGCTAAGCTCAGCACATACTGTTGTCTCTGCTTCTCTGAAACAGTCTGAAATAGTTAATAATTTACCATTTTTCAGTACATTCAGAGCATTTGGGAGGTTCTCCTGTGCTTATCTTTAAAAAACGCTTCTGAACGCAAATGCGCATGGAAACGCAGCTAAACAGACATTTTTTAACCTAAATTTTCCAGCAGTCAGTTTCCATCATTCAGAAGTGTCCCGTGTACATGGGGCCTTAAGCTGGCCAAAAATAGATCATAGTTTGGAAGTTCAGCAAGGACTGGACAAATTTCGATACATCTATGGTGTTCCTGCTTGAGAGAAGACCTAATGACTGGCTTTTCTCAAATGTTGGAAAACTTTAACTCGCTCAGCCCATGCAGCCAATCAACTGCAGTACAGATTGGTGTATTTTGAAAGCACAAAAGATCCCGATGTCAGAATACAATAGTTCAGTCGGAGGATTTCCTCTATCCACCTTGCTTGTACAGTGGATATAAACAGTCTACACACAGTGGATACAAAGATAAATCATTTCAGAACTTTTTCCACCTTTAATGTGATCTATAAACTGTACAACTCAATTGAAAAACAAACTGAAATCTTTAGGGGAGAAGTAAACATAAAAAACTAAAATGATGTGGTTGCATAAGTGTGCACACCCTCTTATAACTGGGGATGTAGTTGTGTTCAGAATTAAGCAATCACATTCAAAATCATGTTAAATAGGAGTCCGTACATACCTGCCATCATTTAAAGTGCCTTTAATTAACCCAAAATAAAGTTCAGCTGTTCTAGTAGGTCTTTTGGGGCCTTACGCAGGCCATACATGGGTCCAATTCTGAACAATTTTTTGATCGAAAATTGAAAACATTGTTTGCTCTGTAATCTGATGATGCCACCAATGATTTCGAAAATCTGTCGTTTTTCATGGATTTTCCAGCATGCCCGATAAACAAAATGGGGAGGAAGCACGAAAATTGGCTGGTGCTATTGCCTCACTAACAGAGCGAAAATCGGCCGATTATTCTTAGGTCCGATTTTGGAAACGAAAAATTGTTCGAAAATCTACCCGTGCATGGCTGGCCTTAGTCAAGGTAGAGGGAATTATGAACAGTTCCTAATACCAGTCAATATTGGCACAAAACCTTCAGGCTTCTTCTAGAAAGATGAACATGAAGAGGAACTTCATCTTTCAGCGTGACGACGACTCAAATCATACATCCAAATCAACAAAGGAATGGCTTCACCAGAAGAAAATTAAACAGCCCAGACCTGAATCCAAAGGAAAATCTGTGGGGTGATCTGAAGAGGGCTGTGCACAGGAGATGCCCTCTCAATCTGACAGATTTGGAGTGTTTTTGCAAGGAAGAGTGGGCAAATATTGCCAAGGCAAGATGTGCCATGCTGATAGACTCATACCCAAAAAAACTGAAAGCTGGAATCAAATCAAAAGGTGCTTCAACAAAAAAGTATTAGTTTAAGGGTGTGCACACTTATGCAGCCATATTATTTTAGTTTTTTATTTTTACTTCCCGCCACCCAAAGGATTTCAGTTTGTTGTTCAACTGAGTTGTGCAGTTTATAGGTCACATTGAGGCTTGGTTCACGTATGTGCAGTGCAGTATAACACATGTGATTCGCACAGGAACCGCACCGCATTCCTGTGCAAATCACATGCGATTTGCGTGCAGTGCGATCAGAGCCATACATTTGGCTCCATTCGCACCGCACCCGCACCAAAAACGGGCAGGACCCTTTTTTGGGTCCGCACTAGAATCGGAACGCATAGGTATTCACACCTATGCGATCCGACTCTGCGCATCGCGTTTTGTGGACCGCTTTCAGGGTGTTAACTTTACATAAACACCCGCAGCGGCTCACATGGGTGTGATTCTGATGCGATGTGGAATTTGCACTGAAAACACTGCGAATTCCGCACCGCATCAGTGTGAACCAGGGCTGAAGGTGGAAAAAGTTCTGAAATGATTTATCTTTGTCTCATTTTTTTACATAACAGAAACCTGACATTTTAACAGGGGTGTGTAGACTTTTTATATCCACTGTACATGTAGAGGAAACTGATCCATCTATGGCCAGCCTTAGGTACGGTATATAACCTCTTCTTTTACAGGTATAGGCTTTTCTGCAAGGTTCTCTCTGAGAGTTGATATATTTGCGTTGAATAACTTGCATCTATGTAATTTTATGTCATAAATGACTTTGTTGTAGGTTGAGTAAGCAACAGTGATATGCTCAGGTTATACAGGATAGGTGTTTTTCATATCCTCAGTGAAAGAAGCTCAAACAGTCTAATGATCTATGGCACTTTGGTGGACCAAATCTTATCTTTGTAGCTTACAAAATGTGTTGCAGTGGTGACCGTGTTGGAATACAATGTTCATGTATTTTGTACAACTTCATCAGTATTCAGTAGAGATACATTCTTCAACCAGCAGATGGCAGTTTTTATAATTTTTTAGCGGCATCTATGGTAAAACCCTAGGTCTTTTCTCGAAATAAAAAGTTTCCTGTTTCCTGGTTGCAGTGAATCAAGCAGAAAACACATGTGGACTGTGGACTGTCTAGTAGGGCTATATACAGATTTTAACAGACCTATTCCATGTGTGTATGGCCCAGCAGTTGTATTTCTTATGATGTACTTTTGCAGTACTGTGCGCGAACCTTTAAGGCCCTTGTATTTAGACACTATTTACTCTGACCCTTGTGATTGAGCTGCATTGTCCCAGTTCGTTATACCAGCTGCATTCAACAGAAGAAGATCACTGACCCTGTAGTAACTGCATAGGTCATGCGCATAGGACAAAGCAGGGCAAAAACTGAAAGAAGCCAAATAAAAATAATAAAACAAATAGAGCAAGCTGGATGTAGGGTCTTTGGAATGTTCCCCCTTTATTGTTTCTTTGGCGATGAATGGCTCATAAAGTTGCTGTAAGACTCTGACCCCCTCCTTTGAGTTATGCGGGGCAGATGTCCGTATACATGCAGCCTTAAATGCAATTAACTATTGGGGATAGTTCACAAAAGGATGAGTAAATACAGTTCGGGATGATCTGACATCAAAAGAATGTTCTTTAATAATTCCATCTGCACAGTATTTGACATTTAATTACATTGAAGGCAATGCGTTAAATTGACATAATTTAGCTTTTTATTCTTAAATCCATGTATGGTGTTGAAAGTTAATAGTCGCTATGTAATTCGATGTTTTTACAGTCATTTTACCATAGTGCAATTTGTTACTTTTATTCTAATGAACAAAATGAAAATGAATTGCACATTTTGAGGCCTACACAATAATAACAGACTGGATTTTTTTAATATCTCTATTTTTATATTCATTTGCGTAGCCAGCCCCCTCACAGTGACTCTAGTGATGCATCTGGCATCATTTCTGCATAGCTGCAATTAAAAGAGTGTGTTGTGTGTGTGTGTGTTTGTGAGAGTATGTGTTTGTATTATGCCTAGCCAAATCCCTGGGGCCAAAATGGATGTCATGTAACTTTTTTATATTTTTCTGATATTCTCAGTGGGAGCACTTGTCCAGTAGTTCATGAAAGGAATTTTACTGGCGACCACCCTGGACTGCTTCAAGGAAAATTGTCCAATATATAAATGTATTTATTTCAGGCACTTATATAGTGCTGTCAATTTATGCAGCACTTTACACATATATATTGTACATTCACATCAGTCCCTAACCCTCAAGAGGCATACAATCTAAGGTCCCTAATTTACATTCATACATACACATATTAGGGCCAATTTAGACAGGATCCAATTAACCTACCAGCATGTCTTTGGAGTGTGGGAGGAAACCAGAGGAAACCCACACAAGCACAGGGAGAACATGCAAACTCCATGCAGGAGGCACCATGGTCGGGAATCGAACCCATGACCCATTTACTGCAAGGCAGCCATGTTAACCACTAAGCCACTGTGCTGCCCAATATATATATAAATAAATATATATATATTTTTGTGTGTATATATATATATACACACACACACACAAATATATATCTATATATATAATGAGACCCCTGTGTGTATGTATGTGTGTGTGTATGTGGGTGTGTGTGTATATATATATATATATATATATACATATATTATATATATATATATATATATATATATATATATATAAAACCCCTGTCCTATTTGGGTATATTTTCCTTTGTCCTTGGGTTGAAGTGGTTATACCAGCATGAAAGCACAATCCCGTTATTTCTGCCCACAATGAAATCCCCCCAACCCCGCCGCCACCACCTTTCCAGGGCTCTCTCATCCAATCGCGACCGGCGGTGACAGTGGCAGTACACAGAGAGAGAGGTATTAATGTCATTCCTCCTTCTCTGTGACCCTGGAAAATGGAAGCGGCCATGATTTTGTCACTTCCAGGTTTGGTTCTTTGTATACCTGGCCGTTTAGCAGCCAGGTAAGCAGCCAATCAGACTGATCTGTGTCTGATCGGCTGCATTAGAGACCAGAGGAGAGATTTGGGATCTATTAGACCCCAAATCTCTCCATAAAGAGGACCTGTCATGTCCCATGCTTTCAAAAGGGATGTTGTTCATCCCTTGTGAAAGCAATAAAGTTGATTTAAAAAAAAAAACTAAAAGACAGTGTAAAAAAAAAAGTTGCAAATAAAATAATAAAAATAATTAAAATAAAATTTAATGCACCTTCCCTCCCCGTGCTTACGTGCAAACGTGAACCCATATGTAAGTCCTGCACTCATTTGTAAACGGTGTTCACATCACACTTGTGAGGTATCGTAGTGAATGTCAGAGTGAGAACAATCATTTTAGCTCCGGACCCCTAAGTAACTGGTAACCTGTAAAGGCTTTTAAAGCATTGCCTATGGAGATTTTTAGGTACTGTAGTTTGGTGCTGTTCCATGGGTCTACGTAATTTTAAAGTGTGACATGTTAGGGGTCTATTTACTCAGCATAACACCATTTGGTATTATATATTGTTTGTGTGAAATAAATTTCATTCAGGTGTATGTTTTCTAAAAAAAATTGTGTTTAAAAATCTGCTGCTGCGTGCAACGCCCTGGGGCTTTTCACATGTCCTAGGAGACTGAGAGTAGCACGTCTCGTGTATATGCAGTGAAACAGCAGGAAGTCACAGCCTGCTTCCCACAGTCAAGATGATGGGGTGCTGGAGACTCGAAGACCAGCAAAGAACTGGCCCAAGTGAAGACAGCTCTGGATCTGGTATGAGTCTGCTTTTTAAAAGTCGACAGCTTCAGTTTTTTTTTTTTAACCACATGCCGCCCAGCCACTGTAGAAATACGGCGGCAGGGCGGCACGGCTGGGCAAAAGCACGTTTTAAAACAAAACAGGTAGGGGATGCACACGAGGCGCGCCACTGCCCTACCTGCACCGCCGATCCTGGCCGCGGGTGTCAGTCGCCGGGTCACAGCCGGTCATTACCGATTAGCGGCAATCACTGACAGAGAGCAGGGCTGCAGTAGCTCTGCTTTCTGTCAGTTCCCTGACAGCTCCTGACATGCTGATCGGGAGAGAAGAGTTTATCTCTCCCGATCAGCATGTCCCGTGCAGTACACACCCCTGCCCCCTAGTTAAACACTCCCCTCACACAGTTAACCCTTTCAGTGACTAAAAAAGTTAACCCCTTCCTCCCCAGTGCCATTAGTACAGTGTCAGTGTTTTTTTTTTTTTTTTGCACTGATCACTGTATTGGTGTCACTGGGGATGTCAGTGACCCCAAGTCAGTTCCCCCCCAGTGTCAGAATGTCCGCCGCAGTCCCACAGTCCTGCCATAAGTCGCTCATCGCCACCATAAGTCTCTGATCGCCGCCATTATTAGTATAAAAATTTTTTTAAAATCCGAGTATCTTTCCCGCCATTTGTAAACGCTATAACTTTCACGTAAACCAATTAATTTACATGTATTGGGGTTTTTTTTAGCAAAGACATGTCGCAGAATGCATTTTGGCTGAAATTTATGACAAAATTTGATTTTTAATTTTTTTTTTACTGGACATGTTTTATAGCAAAAAATCCAAAATGTTTTTTTTTCTCAAAATTGTCAGCCTTTTTTTTTATAGCGCAAAAAATAAAAAACACACAGGCGATCAAATACCACCAAAAGAAAGCTCAATTTGTGTGAAAAAAAGGACATAAATTTCATTTATGTACCATATTGCATGACCACACAATTGTCCGTTAAACTAGCGCAGCGCTGTATAGCAAAAAATGGCGTAAATTGCAGTATCTATACCATAGTTTGTAGACGCTATAACTTTCACACAAAGCAATCAATATACACTCATTGGGATTTTTTTTACCAAAAACATGTAGCAGAATACATTTTGACCTAAATTTATATTCAACTTTGAGTTTACTATATATTTTTTATAGCTGAAAGTAAAAAATGTTGTTTTTCTTCAAAAGTTTTGGTATTTTTTTGTTTATAGGGTGAAAAATAAAAAGTGCACAGGTGATCAAATACCACCAAAAGAAAGCTCTATTTGTGTGAAAAAAAGGACGTAAATTTTGTTTGGGTGTAGCATTGCATTACCGCGCATTTATCATTTGAATTAGTGCAGCGCCGAGTAGCAAAAAGAGGCCTGGTCATTAAGGGGGGTAAATCCTCAGGAGGGCAAGTGGTTAATTACTGTAATTCCTCTTTAAAATGGTTGTAAAGGCAGAAGGTTTTTTTACCTTAATGCATTTTCTGCATTATGGTAAAAAACCTTCCGTGATCAGCCCAACCCCCCTTAAATACTTACCTGAGCCCGATCTTGATCCAGCGGTGTGTCTGAGAGCAACAGCTCTGCTCTTTCTTCCCACCAGACATGGAGGCAGCAGCGGGAACCCTTGGCTCCTGCTGCTGTCAATTAAATCCTGTGAGGGGGGAGTGGGGGGGCAGAGGCGAGCCGTGCTGTGTGTGTCAGTAGACACACACAGCCCAGCCCTGGATCGAGTTTGCACAAGTGTCCCCATAGCTTGGTATGAGGGCACTCAGAAGGAAGGAGGAGCCAGGGGACCCAGGAAGAGGTGGTTCAGAGCTGCTCTGTGCAAAGCCATTGCACAGAGCAGATAAGTATAATATGTTTGTTATTGAAGCTTCACAATCACTTTAAAGCAGAGCTGCACTCGCCCTATCAAAAAATAAAAGTCAGCAGCTACAAAAACTGTAGCTGCTGACTTATAAAAAAACAGCCACTTACCTGTCCCTCGGTCCCGTGGTGTGTCCCCCGCAGCTCCTTTCACCGGCCATCCTGGATTCCAGGAGGCCGGCAACTTCAGTGTGGGCACCTGGCTGTGAAAGCTTCACAGCCGGGTACCCACTGCGCATGCGCGAGTAGCTCTGTGCATTCATGAATGGTCCTGTAGTCTTCTGGGACCTGTCACGTGTTCCAAAAGACTGCAGGGAGGGAGGACACCTTCCATTTCCGATCGCCTAGGCGATCCAACGGAAGTAGGAGCGGGTACCTGTAAAATTCGGGTACCCGCCCCCCAAAGGAGCCAATCCTTAATGGGGAGTGGGGGAGCAGTCCTTTATTATTATTATTATTATACAGTATTTATAAAGCGCCAATAGTTTGCTCAGCGCTGTACATTACAAAGGGGGACAGAACATGTGACAGAACAATACCAATACAATGCAAAACATGAGGGGATCGAGGGCCCTGCTCCTTGGAGCTTACAATCTAGGAGGGAGGGGATGGTGGTACAGGAGGAGATAGCTGTGGGGGATGGAGTGGTAGGAAGAGTGGAGGAGGTCGGCAGGTTAGCAGGGGGTGGGGTAGGCTTCCCTGAAGAGATGGGTTTTCAGGGTGCGTCTAAAGGAGAGGAGAGTAGGTGATAATCTGATGGGTTGGGGCAGGGAGTTCCAGAGGATGGGTGACACCCTGGAGAAGTCCTGGAGGTGGGCATGGGAGGAGGAGACCAGGGAACTAGAGAGAAGGAAGTCTTGTGAGGAGCGGAGTGTGCGTGCTGGGCGGTACTTGGATATTAGGTCGGTGATGTAGTACAGGGCAGTATGGTGGACAGCTTTGTACGTCAGTGTTAGGATTTTGAATTTAAGCGGAACTTCCCCTTTTGGGTGGAACTCCGCTTTAACTAAGCATCTCAAAAGCACCCAATAAATAAAGAAAATATTTTATTTTTTTTTCAAACAACAAAAATGCGTTATTTTTGTCATTTTGCTTATTTTTGTCATTTTATGGCAAAAAAAAAATTGAATAGAACCACTCTATTCCTAATTAATTTTGCTAGACATACATGTAGCTTCTAGAGTGAATCGACAAATATTTATATAAAATATTTCCATGATATAAGAGAGGTAGCATAGAAAATTTCACATCAAAATTTACTTTCAGGATAATACTCCCAAAATGTACTTACTGAAAATATACAACAGCTTAGAGTCCTATTTTCAAATACAAATCAATGGACCTCCATACTCATTTTGCTTTCGTTATCTCGAAGGAAGCCTAGTAGAAAGTATGATTATTTTCAGATGTTTTTCTTTGTTGAATCAGGCAGTATTTGAACAAACAGAGCATTAGTAAGCATTGACAAGTGGGCCCTCGGGATCTCCAGTATTAATCAGCTCTGCCCTCTGTATACAGTTTCCAGTGTGGTTTTTCCCTGCTGATGCAGTTGTAGTATTAAGCCCTGGTTTATGTTACACGTACAGGTCTATCCCCATTGATGATGCTTATCTCATGCCATATGAGATTACTGGAGATGTTATCAGAGAAAACACAGTAAACTGAATCCTGAACTCAGGGAAGGTCAGAAAATTCTAGATTCAGTTCAGCTCATTTGTGTCACCCAACTCCTGACCTTCAACAAATACCTACAGTGTCTTGCGGAGGCTGTGATTTCATGAAATGGGCAGGTGAGGTGGGAGTTACTCGGCATTTTCTGGTCGTAGCTAATACTTCTTTTCAAGCCAAACTAAACTATCTGAGCACCACAAACTGAAAACGCTGTTTAATTCAAATTTCTTTTCCAATCTTTTTGTTAAAAGTTTTAACAACTCAAAAGTAAAACCGTACAATCTCTATCTATCTATCCATTCAGTTGTATCCAACCCTTGGCGATTGCATGGACCGTCACTCGTAAGCGACTTCTTCCATGAATTCTCTTAGCAGTTATTTTACAGGGTAGGTTGCCAGGTCTTTCCCCATCCCCTACCATGCAGGAAATCCCGCGTGGCCAGGGATGAAACTAGGACAATTTAGACAGGAGCCAGTTAACCTACCAGCATGTCTTTGGAGTGTGGGAGGAAACCGGAGTACCTGGAGGAAACCCACGCGAACACAGGGAGAACGTGCAAACTCCATGCAGGAGGCACCATGGTTGGGAATTGAACCCATGACCCAATTACTGCAAGGCAGAAGTGCTAACCACTAAGACAAGAACAACACCAGAGTCTAATAGTATAGCTTACATACATCATCATACAGGGGAGTGGACATTTATGAAACTACTTTTGCAGGGACTAAATTGGTGTCCCTACTTGTCCCTCATGACAATCTACTGATAAAAAAAAAAATCAATTTTAACCCAACCAGTAGTTAAATCTGAAATGCTTTAAGGAATGTCTGGATCTTTTAAAATCAAAAGGCTGTTTATGGCGACTTAAACGTTTAATTTTTTTAACATTGCGCCGTTTTAACTCCTCCTCCCCTCCCTGCCTGTCTACAGCCCGCACCCGGGGACTAACAGGGAGGAGAGAGACCTTACGGTGTGATGAACACTGATTGGATGCTTGTCAGGAAAGGGGTGTGTCTGACTTATCCTTTATCCCTTTTGCTGCCAGAGCCATTTTTGCGTTTTTTTTTGCACATTTAAAAAAATAATTTTAGGCCTAAAGATTACACATGATATACATGATATATTTTTTGTATTTTTTGAAATCAGAGACCCTAGAGAATAAAATAGTAGTAAAGTTTTTTATGATGCATGATATCACAAAGGTCTAGGAAACACAAAATTTCAGTAAAAAAATACACTTAAGTTAATTTTAGGGCACAAAAAGCAATAAATTATCCAATTGTTTTTGTAAAATATAAAAGATGAGGTTCCACCGAGTAAATAAATATCCAACATGTCAAACCTTAAATTTGCGTGCGCTCATGAAATGGCGACAAACTTCAGTACCCTATATTTTTTTTATAGGCGATCCTTTTAAAGACCCTTATAGGTCATCAGTTTAGCGTTACGAAGGAGGTCTGGTGCTAGAATTATTGCTCTCATTCTGGCATGCGCATCAATATGTAACATGTTTATCACAATCAACGTTTTCGAACATAGGTGTCCTGGTGTGTGCTTTTAATTTTGAATGTGTGTATATGTGGGGGGGGGCTCACATTTTTTTTTGAGAGGATGTTATGTGTTTGGGTGCAACTTTGATTTTTTTTTACTATTAAAAAAAAATTTTTTGCTACTTAACTTTTTTTTTCATGACAGGTTCTCTTTAATGAGACATGCAGAGTCCAAAAGACCCTGCACATCTCCCCTGTGCTCCCCTGAATGTAGCGCAGTGTACATCGCACTGCATTACATTCTTTCACTGCCTCAATGGCCGGGAATCTGTGAATGGGGACCTGGAAGTGATGTCAAACGTCACTTCTGGGTCAGGACAATAATGGGAGGGGAGTGGACTTGTTCGCTCTCCTCCCTCCCCTCTACATTCTAGCACACACTGAGTCAGTCCCGGGCCCGCAGATTGGCAAGCGGAGCCCGGGAGACTTGGTGAATGGGGGGGAGGTTCACAGGCGGGAGGCAATGTGGGCTGTGTAGAAGCGATCGGGTGGCAGCGCTGCTGCCCGAATGCTTCCACCTGACAGGTGAGCCCTGCTGCTTGCCCGCAGCAGGGCTAAAAGTTGAAAACAGCTACTTGCCCGACGCCTGGAATTACATAACCCAGACATCGGGCGATACAAATTCAACATCCCTGCCATACCCATAGAGTCCGGCATATAAAAAGGTAGGGCTGTAACTGTGTTACCTAAATATTAAAAATCAAGTTCCTCATAAAGAGTCCGCCGAACCTGAGGTCTTCCTCCCCGAAAGTAAGGGGTCACCCCAACTTTTGATTAACAATGACATCAGACCCTTTCAAACCAAATAAGCAGCTCCCAGACTTGGAATATGGTCCTTGATGACCATCCTGCAGTCCCATGGCCTTTCCCAAACAGTCAAGAGATCTTGCAGAAGAAGGTAATAGAAAGGAGGAAGTGAAAGAAAAGAAAAAAAAAGGAGAAAGAAAAAGGAGGCAGAAAAGCAGAAAGCACCCTCTGCAGCTCTAAAAAGTTCACTAGGATCGTGATGAGGTGGCCCTTGTCAGGTAAGCGATCCAAGGATCCAAGTTTTTTCAAATCTGGGAGAGACGTTCATTGAGCATTATCCAGGACAATTTGGCCTTTAAAAGATCAAAGGGTATCATGGGGATTTCGAAGATCTTGCTATCATAATCTTTGCTGCTATAAAGATAAATACTATTAGGCGCTCTCTCCACGGGGTGGACAAGTAATGCCTGTTGCAGAGCTTTGGTTAGGTTAGGCCCTGTGAGGGAATAGATAAAGTTATAGGTGCAAATCCAAAACCTGCAGATATTTGGGCACGTTCACCAGGTATGATACACTGTTCCCTCTTGTCCACACTCTCAAAAACAAAGGGATACCCACTGGGCAACTCTAGCAGGGACCTTGCATCACTGCAGTAATATCTTGTAGTCAGCTTCGATCAGAGTGTTTAATTCATTCCATGCTTGATTTTGTTGAGAAATCACTGTGAAAAACACCCTCTAGCATTTCTAGCCACAGTCATCTTGGGTAAGGGCAGATAATTCATGTAGCATTTACTTCTTGGAATCCATCTGCCATTAGCTCAGGCATGCAGGCAAGTGGGTGTGCTTAGCTGAGAAAGACCTGCCTCTCCTCCTCCAGATGAAAGAGGCAAAAATGCCCATGAAGACTCCTGGGATGTATGAGATATTTTTTGGCCTAGGCCAGAAACCAGGAAGCAACTGCAGAAATGTAAAAAGTTTAAAACAAAAAAATATAATATACCATCCTATCTATTTACTAATGCTAGCAGCATGATTAAAATATTCAATTTTGATGGAGATATATGTTCTTGTATACAGGTGGATTTATGAGAAGGACACATAGGCTGGTGTATAGGGAGGAATAATTCTGGGGTACTGCGGATTGCCCAATATCATCACCATATATTTTTTTTTTATTCTTATTTAAATCTTCAGGAAAATACCATTTCATTAAAAGTAGAATAGAAAACTGTATATATTTCTGTTGTACAAGGTGGCTGTATACGTAGGTCATTGGGGTCCCCATTACAGTGTAACCATATGCAGTCATGAGGGAGGGACTTTTCTAACACAAGACAAGCCCTGGTCTTGGATTGGGAGATCCGGATTGGTGGGTATAATACCTAGTTTATTTAGGGTGGTCAGGAAAGGGTTGATATTTTTGTGCACTCATTTTGCACTGGCACGCATCACACCTTAAAACAACAATGTCACAGCTCCACTGTAGGGGTGCTTAGATCGGCTATGTTGACGATCTGAGAGAGCAGCGACATCATTCATCCAGTGATGTGACAGTGCTTGAGCCTAGCCATTGGCTGTTAGGCTGGGGCACCATCATTGGGTGGTGTTGCCAGCTGCAGAGGAGCAAAGGTAACGTGTATGTTTGGGGGTTCTCAGGATGCCCTTTCCAGAGACACTGTCATTTTTCTCTGTATTGGCAAAGTGAGAGTGTCTCGTTAATGTGAAAAAAAGCACCTACAGCATTTCGGTAGTGCTGCACATCATAACGCACGCTATGTGCATTGTGATGTGCATTGACAGCTACTGTACAAATGCATTGGGGCACCATTTAAAAATAAAATTAAGTCCTACTATGGGTTCCGGAATTCTGAGACTTGTTTCCTGAAGTGCCCCTGCCCCCCCCCAAGGTCTAAATTTTGAACTACCTGAGATGGAGAGCGATAAAATTCAGCCTACTCGCCTTCCTTTGGAAGTCAAAAAGGTCAAATTTGGCCTTACCTGAGATGGAGAGCGATAAAAGTCAGTCTACTCACCTTTCTTTGGAAGTCAGAAAGGCCCCCCCAGGGTCTAAATTTGGCCCTACCTGAGCTGGAGAGTGATACATTTTTGCATACTCACCTTTCTTTGGAAGTCAAAAAGGTCAAATTTGGCCTTACCTGAGATGGAGAGTGATAAAAGTCAGCCTACTCACCTTTCTCTGGAAGTCAAAAAGACCCCCCAAGGTCTAACTTTGGCCCTACCTGAAATGGAGAGTGATAAAAGTTAGCATACTCACCTTTCTTTGGACGTCAAAAAGGCCTGGCCAAACATTAGTGCATATTTATGATCACTGTTCTTCTATAAAATGAATCCAGAGTTTTAAGTTAGAGGGGATAGCATTACTTTCACCACCATGTTTGGCTGTATTCACAGGTTGAACTTCTCATTATGGTTCATCTAAGACATGGTTGCAGTCGTAGATTGTGAATGGGTGGTATTGTTCTTCCGATGGTAAACATTTCTAGTGTCCTGACCGAGATCCAGCCTGGGGACCCCAGTGCTGCAAGGTAGAAGTGCTAACCACCAAAAATCTTTGGGAGCATTTAGAAAGGAACATTGTAAAAATATTTCAGGATCTGAAGACCTTTCAGCAGTGAATAAGTCAAATGGTAGACAGAAAATAAATCACTGTTAGTGAAAAATTCTGAAATAGTGTATATGTGCTCTGTATGTTAAATAGTTCGAATCTGGAGGTTCAGTGCTCAGGTTGAATGTCAGATGAGGCAGAGAAACCTTTACAGAATGGGTAAATATCCCAGCAGATTGACAGATAAGTGTTCTTTTACTCATGACAAGTCCAGGGTGCACTATATGAAAGTTGTCACAGGCCCTTCTATTAGCTAGCTTAGGCTACAAGCTGTTCATATCTGTAATTAAAAAGGTGCTGCTTGACAAGTACATTTTAAAACAAGTAGAGTACTCTGTTATTGATCGGGTTTATAGGTTTAGAGTACTCGTCAAATTTCTGAAATATAATAAGAACTTCAGGTTCTAAAGAGATTCTAGCACTGGAAGCATACTTTATAATCAGATCATATACATGTACTGTATATACGTAGTGATATTATGGCATTATGGATCACCAGCCAGCCAACTTTGTAAAAGCAAATAGACAAACAAAAATTGCTTTTCTTCAGCATAACAAGCATAAACAGTCCATAAACTTCTGATATAACACAAAGAGACAGCTCACCACCAGCATAAACCTGTCCCACCTCAGGGTTTGAAGTTCCCACCAGTTCCAAGGGTCCACAAAAAAATCACTATTGTCCAGCAGTGTCTCAGCCGACAAACAGCCCAGACGCCTTTCACAGCTGTGTGCAGTTCTACCACAAACCTCATGGGCATCTACTGGCTGCTTCCTACCCTTGTCAGCCCTTTCTATCAGGTGGGTTAACCCTTACAAGAACAAAGTACTCATAGTCAGGGATGGAGGCTCTTTCCCACTCAAAATCTCTTCAAACATTCCAATTCTGGGACTCATAATAGGACTTTAATAATCTTGGGAAGTCAGTTTTCCCTCTTGTTGCATTGCCCCAGAACCCCTCACCCTGCATGGTTGAGAATCTGAGTACTCTAAACCATCTCTTGTCTTATCCCTGAACCATGCTAGCCTGCATTGTACTGTGGGCGGGCTGCTCATACAGTCACAATCACATACCTGTACATCAGCAGTGGGTTTAGGGCACGCGTGATTGCCCTCCTGGGCGACTCCCACTGTGATTGGGCACAGCGGGATTTTGTCAGCAAGTTTCAGTAAATGATTATTGGCTGTGTCCAATCACAGCCCAGAGCTCTGTGTTGACAAACAGCACAGGGCTGTGTACAGAGAGGATAATCTGTTTGTTTCTTCTCCCTGCAAAACAGGGGGAAGGAACAAATAGATATTTGGTAAAAATCAGGACACATTGTTAGGCAGTTAACCCTTTGATCTCCCCTAGATGTTAGCCTGTTAGTCTGGAGGAAAATAAATGTAATCTCCAAACCTGAAAGGTTTCTTCACAGTAAGAGCTGTGAAAATGTGGAATAGACTCCCTCAAGAGTTGGTTCTGGCCAGCTCAGTGGATTGCTTTAAAAAAGGCCTGGATTCTTTCTTGGATACACAGAATATAACTGGTTACTATTTATAGGTAAAGTTGATGCAGGGAATATCCGATTGCCTCTCGGGGGATCAGGAAGGAATTTTTTCCCCTGCAGGAACAATTTGCATCATGCTTTGCTCTTTCCTCTGGATCAACTGCGGGTATAGGATTATAATTTTTTTTTTGTTTAATCGTTGTATTGGATGGACTTTTGTCTTTTTTCAGCCACAATAACTATGAAACTATGTTCCCAGCCAGCGTCATTAAAACAGTGACAATGTATAGTATTATCACTGATCACGGTATTAGTGTCACTGGAGATGCCATTGGCAGTTAGTCATTTTCCCCAGTGTCAGTTAGTTCCAGAATGCGCGCCGCACCGTCACAGTCCCAGTCCCACTATAACTGATCACTGATCACCGCCATTACAAGTATAAAAATAAATAAATAAAAATTGCAGTATCTATACCATAGTTTGTAGATGCTATAACTTTCACACAAAGCAATCAATATACACTTGTATGGCTGGGGATGTATGTCTACTAAAGAAAGGGTCAGGGTCCTTGCTTTGCTGTCAGTCAAAGATTAGTACAAATCTTTTTGGCAGGTAAAACAGTCCTGACATATGTATTTCAATAGTATTTAGCCGCTTGCCTGGATTTAAGCTTCAATCCCTAAACAAGACACCCTGTGATTCTTCACTAATCGTGGCATACTACACTGTTATGGTGCAGCCATATTGTTGGTATATAAGAGCTGCAGTGTGTTGTGCTTAAGTCATAAAGTGATATGAAGTGTGAAGTGGTTAGGTGAGGCATTGCCCAGAGCAATATTATGATAGCATGATTCATCTTTTTCCAGCAATTAAACCTTCTAGATACGAGATGGTAATAAACTGTGTACCCAGGAGATCCGTGTGAAGAGTAAAACAGTGAAAGAGCGAGTTATAGACGTGTGACGTCAGCGTGGACTGGTGCTGAGCAATAATATTTGCATCACACAGAAACAAAGGAAAGGGTTTAGTCCATAAACATAAATTAATCCCAGTATCAGTGGCTCATCTGTCATTGCTTTCATTTACCGGTACCTAAAATCACTTTTTTTTCCCATCCTTCCATTGTAGCTGCATCTAGATAGACCCAATCTGTACAGAAAACTTCATAAAACAGGGAGTGCAGAACTACATTAAATATTAAACAAGTTGAACCTTTGCCACAAAGGAATATATGATAGACATAAGTCCACTATAATATCATAACATGGATCACGTAGTCCATCATAAGATTTCAATCACTGTAAGTATGGTCCAGTGTTCTGTTGTATAGATATGGATAGATTGCCTACTCACCAGAAACACAATGTCGTTGCGCATATCTAGATCACATGCATCATGGGGTCCCAGGTAGAAACAGCCTGGTGCTAGGATCCTCTGGTGGTCCCTCAATGGTGTGTAAGAAGGATACCAGTCTGGTCACAAGGTGCTTACTCCTCAGGTCTGCAACGATGCCTGAAATACTGGGGCTGAGGTGTGGAGGCTCAGTGCCAGGTATGGAGAATAAAGGTGCTCATAGTGTAGTATTAGAAATAATACATTTATTGTGTCAGATAAGAGCGATGCCGTACATACATAAATGACTGCAAGTAGTAAGAGGCTGCTGTGAGCAATGATAAAAGCACTCAAAAAGCACTAACCAGTACAAGTCAGATGTAGGCCGCCGGACCTCCTGATCCGGCGGCGTGACGTCAAGGCGTGCAAGGGCTCCTCCTAGACATGTTTTGCGTAAACACACGTCTGCAGTAGGGGTGAACATGGGAGCGTGCGGCACCATGATCCGGTGCCCGCTGTGTCTGGAGGTCACAGTGGAACACCGATCACTGTACGGGACCTCTGTGTGAGGTCCCAATCAGTGATCACATGAATAGTAGTAAGCAAGATGTCACTTGTGACATCATTGCTTACTACTTGTGAAATCTGTGAATGATCACCGAGGTCACATGGTACAAGGCTATTCACAACAACCTTGTACCATGTGACAAGCTGTGACCAATCACAGCTCTCACAGTATTTCTCAATGGCTGCAAGAATGCAGCCAGAGAGAAGGAGAAATGATTGCTTTTACAGCACTTATGGGTGTAAAAGCAATCAACGTAAAAAAAAAAAAAAATCTTCATGACCCCCCACAAGTAGTACAGTGTCACTATGGTGACACTGTACTGCTAGGGTGACAGTATGTTAAAAAAACATAAATAATAATATATTAAAAATAAAATAAAAATGTAAAAAAAATTATAATTTTTTGTTATAAACTAATTTGGGTTATTTTTTTTTACTAAAAAGATAGATGAATACATTTTGGCCAAGATTTATGAAGAACGATTATTTATTTGCAACATTTTATAAGAAAAACAATTTTTTCAACATTTTTGCACTTTTTCATTTATATAGCAAAAAAAATAAAAATCCCGGTGGTGAATAAATACCACCAAAATAAAGTTTTATCTGTCTCAAAAAATGCTAAAAAATTCATATGGGTACAATGTTGCATGACCGTGCAATTGTCATTGAAAGTGTGAAAAATTAGATTATCGTTGTTCACAAAGCTTGTATGAGCTAAAATTTTATGTATTTCTTTAACGGGTCAGTCTACTTTTAGCTGATAGTTCTGCTAAATAACTAAATGGCTTCTATCTCTACCTGATTCAGGTGACAATATCTGCAATAGAGTGTTTACCTCTTCCCATTTACCAAAGTTGTTAGGTTGCTTGCAAACTATGCCATCCAACTGCAGTGCGTCCCTCCTGGCGGGTTTAATGCTCCCAGGAGGGGCAGGTGCAGCGTCCAGTCTGTGATAGTCTATAGAAGGCTGCCGCTGGATGGGGCTCAATGCTGTACTGAGCAGAATCAGCGTTTAGGGCCCTATGCGTTCAAGGATGAAGCTCCAGAATGTAGAAGACCTGCATTCCAGACCTCGATCCCTGAACACACAAGGCCGTAAACTCTGCCACCGCTAGGTATAGTATTCAGCCCCATCCAGCCACAGCCTGTTATAGACTTTGACAAGTTTACACTTGTAGCGACTGATGTTAACCCCGGCGGCGCTGGAACATTAGCGCTGTGGGGAGAACCTGGTGGCAGTGGGAAGAAAATGTCTTGCAGTAACCAGCTAGACTTCATTACAGGACAGTTATGTCCTTGGTGCTGCATAACAAATAAATAAACCTCAGCTTTAAGGGTCCATTCACACCAGCCACTGCTTGTGTTCTGTACAGTCTGACGCCATCAGCGCACTGTTATCCTTTTTTTTTTAAAGACATTTTATCAAAATGTCACATGGACACTTCATATAATTCAATTCAAAAGAACCCTCAAGTGATTCAGTAGCACAAGAAAAAAAATAAATATATATATATATATATACAGTGGGGATCGAAAGTTTGGGCACCCCAGCTAAAAATTTGTATTAATGTGCATAAAGAAGCCAAGGAAAGATGGAAAAATCTCCAAAAGGCATCAAATTACAGATTAGACATTCTTATAATATGTCAACAAAAGTTAGATTTTATTTCCATCATTTACACTTTCAAAATAACAGAAAACAAAAAAATGGCATCTGCAAAAGTTTGGGCACCCTGCAGAATTTATAGCATGCACTGCCCCCTTTGCAAAGCTGAGACCTGCTAGTGTCATGGATTGTTCTCAATCATCGTCTGGGAAGACCAGGTGATGTCAATCTCAAAGATTTTAAATGCCCAGACTCATCTGACCTTGCCCCAACAATCAGCACCATGGGTTCTTCTAAGCAGTTGTCTAGAAAACTGAAACTGAAAATAGTTGACGCTCACAAAGCTGGAGAAGGCTATAAGAAGATGGCAAAGCGTTTTCAGATGTCAATATCCTCTGTTCGGAATGTAAATAAGAAATGGCAGTCATCAGGAACAGTGGAAGTTAAAGCAAGATCTGGAAGACCAAGAAAAATATCAGACAGAACAGCTCGCAGGATTGTGAGAAAAACAATTCAAAACCCACGTTTGACTGCACGATCCCTCCAGAGAGATCTGGCAGACACTGGAGTTGTGGTACACTATTCCACTATAAAGAGATACTTGTACAAATATGGTCTTCATGGAAGAGTCATCAGAAGAAAACCTCTTCCACGTCCTCACCACAAAAATTATCGTTTGAACTTTGCAAATGAACATATAGACAAGCCTGATGCATTTTGGAAACAAGTTCTGTGAACCGATGAGGTTAAAATTGAACTTTTTGGCCGGAATGAGCAAAGGTACGTTTGGAGAAGAAGGGGCACAGAATTTAATGAAAAGAACCTCTGTCCAACTGTTAAGCATGGGGCTGGATCAATCATGCTTTGGGGTTGTGTTGCAGCCAGTGGCACAGGGAACATCTCACGAGTAGAAGGAAAAATGGATTCAATAAAATGTCAGCAAATTTTGGATGGTAACTTGATGCCATCTGTGAAAAAGCTGAAGTTAAAGAGAGGATGGCTTCTACAAATGGGTAATGATCCTAAACACACCTCAAAATTCACGGGGGATTACATCAAGAGGCGTAAACTGAAGGTTTTGCCATGGCCTTCACAATCTCCTGACCTCAACATAATTGAAAATCTAAGGATAGACCTTAAAAGAGCAGTGCGTGACAGACAGCCCAAAAATCTCAAAGAACAGGAAGACTTTTGTAAGGAAGAATGGGCAAAGATACCTCAAACAAGAATTGAAAGACTCTTGGCTGGCTACAAAAAGCGTTTACAAGCTGTGATACTTGCCAAAGGGGGCAGTACAAGATATTAACTCTGCAGGGTGCCCAAACTTTTTCAGACGCCATTTTTTTGTTTTCTGTTATTTTGAAAGTGTAAATGATGGAAATAAAATCTAACTTTTGTTGACATATTATAAGAATGTCTAATCTGTAATTTGATGCCTTTTGGAGATTTTTCCATCTTTCCTTGGCTTCTTTATGCACATTAATACACATTTTTAGCTGGGGTGCCCAAACTTTCGATCCCCACTATATATATATTTATTATTATTATTTTGTAATTTTCTTTTTCTTTTTTTTTTTTGCACTACTGAATCACTTGAGGGTTCTTTTGAATTGGTTTAATAATTGATTTTATTTGAAGTGGCAGCATTGTCTTTTGTAACTTATACTTAATTTATTTTTATTTGATTTTTATTGGCTATCACGCATCTAGCGCAAAAGTCTTGGTTTTTATATGCACTTCATATAATTCAACTGCCTGTCCCACAGTGCACGTTGTGCTTAAAAACATTCTTAAAATGAAAATGATAAAATTCTAGTAGTGTACGGCCAGCTTTAGGAGCACGCTTTCTAGGGTCCATCCGCTCAGTACTGCGCAGCCACCAAGAACATCAGTGGCCTTTATTAAAAAGGGGTAAGGTGAATAACTCAGATAATCCAAAATCACTTTGATGAAACTAAACCAGTACATGATGGATTCTGACTGGTTGCTATGGGTTCCATGCTAGCACATTTCTCCTGGAATTTCTTTACCTAAAGCTTGAAGGTGAAGGTAATTATTCTTTTCTGTGTTTCTTGTTGTTGTTTCTAACTGTTGCCCAATGAAAGTATTTGTTGGGCTACTCACTTACCTTGTACAAATACTAGGGGCCAATTTTGGGTTGGATCCATGGGCTAGGTTCACACAGGCAGCAAAGAGCAGGAAAATAGGTGGTTGATCCATGTTTTCACCACCCAGTGACCACCTACCTACAAATAACATGACAACACTAAGGATCAATCACATTGCTTGTGGTAAACTTAACTGGGCTTGGCATGCTTGTCAGATATAAAACAAAAAAAGTACGGTGCTACAAATAAAAAACTACTAAACAAATAATAAATAATAAAAAATTATAAATTATAATGTCCAATGATGTGCAATAAAATTAAACAAAGTCTTTAGTGACAAAAGTTCAAATAATTAAAAAAAAAATTTTTTTCAAAAAAATAAAAAAAACCTCTTGGGGATCCACTGTCACCAGCACCTCAAAAAATACTGCCTCTTACCAGACTGTAGTGACCCCACAATTAAGTGGCTTGCCTGATCTGCCCATTGAAATCAAACCAAACTGCATTCCAAGTGCTCTGCCTACTGTTACAGCACAGTATTTCAGTGGGGGGTCAAGGAAAAAACAAAAAAACAGCCATTCTGGTGGCAGCAGTATCACCTACTGAACACATGCAAACTGGCACTTGGCCTCCACTGCAGATCACTTTTAAAAACAGCGGTCTGCTGACTATGCAAAAAGCCCTACGGATTATTTAAGTGGATAGCACAGCAGAAGCCTTGAGGCTTGCTTTGTCTGCTTGCAATGTTTGGAGAATGGTTTGGTTAGAAAGTATCCATTACTCTTACCCAGTTACCCGTATGTGTAAACTTCAGCTTGAGCTATTGAGCTCTGTAAACAGGTTTTTTGTTTTTTTTTTTCCTGCAAATGTGATAAGGAGACAGAGAAAAATGCATATCAAAGGTACCTATTGTAAGGCTTCTCACGCTGACTGGATAGAAGACTACATAATTCTATGTAAGTACCTGTAATATGTAAAAAAAAGAAATTCTCAGATGCAATAAGTCATACAGTATGTACCATGTCTGACAAATGAGGAAAAAAACAATGCCTTAATAAAGAATAACATTATTTTCAAAAATCATTCTATATTACTTATATACTGGCTTACCCTCATTTATTCAGCTACAAAGCAAGTGTAACATGTTCAGTATTCAAGGGATGAGGTAACAACCCAAGGCACCAGTTGTGTTGTGATATCATCTTTATTAGATTTCTGGATGACATAATTGCAGTGATGTCATTGGATCAAGACTCTGAAAGGAAAGTTTGTTCTGCCCCCACTCTTTTACTTTCACTTGATTTAAGGAGTAACTTCACTTTTATTGAAAAAAAAATACATTACCCTCTGGATGATGAACTTTGCAAGGATTTTAACAAACTTTTCTTCAGACTCGTACCCATTGTTATTCTGCAGAAATAGCTGTTTGTTTGTGTCCATGTGCAGAGTCAATCTGTATGGGAGTGATTTTATATTTATCAATCAGCTGCTGCACCTGCAGGGCTCTAATGAGGAAATTGGCAGGGTCTGCATCCCTTTAGATGTGATTTCCCTTTGGGAGTATCGCACCAAAAATGACATTTTTGTTGCAGGGGATCCTCAAAATCGGATTTGTATCTTAGTGTAGACTTCTGTTAAAATCAGTAACTCGATCAGCCAAGCAGGAAATTACATTTTCAGGGGGCATTCTGTATGCCATCTGTGTACAGAATGCCTCCAGTTAGCCATATTGCATTGCATTTTGCAGAAAATTACAGCCCAGTAGATTGAAAAGGAAATGTCATTTTTAATAACATTCAATTACAATACAACTTGAGTCACAATTCTAAACACTATATTATTTAATTTTTTTTAATTTGCTATTTTTTTCCAACAAAAGTGGAGTTACCCTTTATTATACACCTTTTCTGTTTCATGGTCTGGCATGAAATATTGTCAAAGTGATGCCTTTAAAAGCTAACCAAGCTATTGGAGAACTGATAGCTTCCATTTTTGTTTTATTTTTAACTAGCTGCTATTATATTTAGCCATCTCTATGTGTGTACATATTTCTGTCTAACTAGAATTTGAAAGTTTGCAAATTTAGCAATTTTAGTTAGTCACTAATATTTTTTGTCCCCTCTACCTATGTATTTATTCCTAGTCAATGCACATAATACAAAATAATCAAAAGAAGCCTTTGGAGATTTGAAAGCTTGCATTTCTTTATATTTTTAAATAGCCACTAATATATTTTGTCACCTTTATACGTTTATGTATTTCTTACTAACCAAAATGTGAAAGTTTACCATTTTAATTAATCAGCAATATTTTGTCTCCTCTACCTATGTATTTTTTCCTGGCTCATGCAAACGATACTTTTTTTTTTTTTTTTTGCTATTGATGGTTAGACAATAAAATGCGCATATTATTTCATGTTGTCATTTTATCGTCCTGGTTGTTTTTTAATGCATAGCAGGAGTCAGGTTACCTTCAGATTAACTGCCTCTCAAGGAACTGAAGTAAGGGATTATGGAGTGGTAATCAAACCCCTGCCATGCCCTGTTGACATTAGAGCCACACGTGAGTTTTTAAGGCTTCAAATTTTGAAAAGCCTCAGGGTTGTCAACACAGCTCAGGCACAGATGACTGCAGAAGACGTCTCAAGGGATGTGGGCGAGGTCTTCTGTTACTAGAACACGCTGAAGTAGTGGCAGACAGGCCCTTCTGAGTGTCTGTGAACACACTAATGGTCGGGGTCCTTCCTTTCCCCCATTGTCAGGAATATTGATTTTTATTTATTTATTTCAGGTACTTGTATAGCGCCATCAGTTTACGCAGCACTTTACATATATATTGTATATTCACATCAGTCCCTAACCCTCAAGGGGCGTACAAACTAAGGTCCCTAACTTACATTCATACATACACATACTAGGGCCAATTTAGACAGGAGCCAATTAGAATAGTGCCCCGGCTGTCCCTCTTTTCACTTGTTGTCTCCTGGTCTTTGCACCAGCAGAAAGCATGTCCTATATTAGTGGTATCAGAGACTTTTTTAAATGGACGGTATGTTCAAAAACTTCTATTGTGTTTTCTTCAAAGACAGCTTTGCTGTACTTTGCGTTTTCAGTTATTTAAAGTAGAACTAAAGCCGCAGAAATTCACCTCCAATCCAACGGTCCAACTTTTATGAGGACCTTCATCGGCATCTTCTCCCCAGCTTCTTCTTGTTCTTCAGCCATCTTGATTGGCCAACGTGGGATGATGTAACTCCCATGCATGCGCAGGAGTTAGACATCTGGAAAATCTGCTGCATGTGCAGTTTAATGTACATTGTAGAGAAGACTGCGAGCAGGCAGGTAGGTCTATTTTGTTCCAACAGTAACCAGAAACACTCAAATCTCTCTTGCTGCACTCAAAATATATTGGTGTATATATATATATATTAAAAAATATGGAATATATTGGTTTTCACTTCTATCGCCATCTTCTGTTATTACTATTGCTGTTGCTATTTATCAGGCTAGTGTTGATGTATTGATTGCCGTAATACAGTGATTGTCTTCCGCCCTAACAGTCACTTACCACATGTTTAGGGACCTTTTCCTTTTTTTTTGGGCATCATTTGGAGCGGTTTTGACGCTTTATCCCCGCCCCTTTGGCAGTTTCATCGCTTTATCCCCACCCCCTTTGCTGAACAGAGGAAGAGTGGCCACAGCTCCCACTGCCATTTAGTTCCATATATATGCATCCTTCCAATGCGTTGCACCTTCAGCTATTGCTCTGAAGAAGGGAGTTCGACTCCCGAAACGCGTTAGCACTTTATCTGAGGACGCGTGCTGTCCACAATTGGCACCTTTGACGTCTTGTCTCTGTTTTTGACCTTTATGGCTTGTGAGTATGTTTTTGCATCTTTTTAATACATTTTTGTTTTTAGCATTAATGCACGAGGAGAGTGCGCCCTGTTTTTTTTTTCGTTTTTTTCTGTTAGGTCTGTTTTGTTGCAGAAGAGACATATGGGGGGGGGGGTATTTACTAAAACTTGGGCAATCAAAATCTGGCAGCTTTGCATGGTAGCCAATCATCTTCTAACTTCAGCTTGTTCAATTAAGCTTTGAAAATAAAACCTGGAAGCTGATTGGTTTCTATGCAGAGCTGTACCAGATTGCGCTTTCCAGTTTTAGTTTAAAAAATAAATAAATAAAATGTCCCATATCCATAGTCCCAAATCTCTCATGGGACAGTGGGACAATAGAGAATGAACGTAGCCACCCTCTAACAGAAAGAGAGATCACACCAGAAAAAAAAATGGAGATTTGGAGGAGGTTGAGAGCAATAAAAGGTACTTTTTGAATTAAGAATACATACTTCAATAGAATTTAAAAATATAACGGGTTGAACAAACAAAATGGATTCCTTAAAATTCTGCTTTGTACACAAAAAGGTATCTCTAATGATGGTAATCCTAGCTTCCGCTTGCTGCTGTGTTTTGTAAAAATTATAGCTTCACTGATGTCAGATATTAGTGTTAGTGCTATAAGTGAGAATTCACAGAACACAAATCATTCTGTGAATGGATTAAGGAAGAAGAAAAGCTTGTAAATCATGAAGTCTCCCCTTGTCCATTCACCGAACTTCTGCAACCAGAATACAAGGCTTCTGGTAAATGGACGAGGGGAGAGAAGGGGGCATCCACATGACACGATCCCTGCACTGTGTGAGAGCTGGAACTCTCAGTCATTGTGAAGCAATCAATTTCATACCACACAAGAGCCACCAGGACCTGGGATTACCATTATTAGAGGTAACACATTTGTATATAACAGAATTAAAAAAAAAATCCTGGAGTTCCAGTTTACTTTATGTTGTTATTGTGATACAAATCAAAGGGGCATTGGAAACACGTTAACTTCTTCTGAAGGGTCTTTGTGTACACAAAAAGAAAATCTGTATGTTCTATAGTAGAATGCTAAACATGCCTCCAGATATTGGAGAGTGATCATTAGATCCAGCCATTGACAGTCAGATCAGGAAATGCTTCTGTGTGTAGACACCTCCCTAGCTGAGCCGACCTGGGGGAAGAGGATTTTCCTGGCAGATTACTGTTGTTTTTTCTGAGACAGACCCGTATTAGGGATCAGTGGAGTGATTTTACTCAATGAGCTGCTTAGATTAAATTTGCATTAAAAAAAAAATCTACTTTTTTAGAGTAAATTGTTGGGGGAGGGGTGTATTTCAGCTAGTCTCGTATAATTTATGTGTCGATGTATTATTTTTTATCATTTTTTTTCTTTGCTTCTCTGTGAAATAAACTAATTAAATGTAATGTGGCTTATAAAAGTAATTTTTTGAGATAAAAACAAATCTAGGATAGTTGGAAGGAACAATTTAAAGACTGTTATAGCCACTTCAATACCGGGCACTTTTACTCCCTTCCTGCCCAGGACAATTTATAGCTTTCAGCGCTCTCACACTTTGAATGACAATTGCGCAGTCATGCAAAGCTGTACCCAAATTAAATTTTTATCATTTTGTTCACACTACAGCTTTCTTTTGGTGGTATTTTGCTAAATTAACGAAAAAATACCAAAAACTTTGAAAATACGCCACAGTTTTCTTTGTGTTATAAAAGTTTGCAAATAAATAATTGTTCTTCATAAATTTAGGCCAAGATGTATTCTGCTATATTTCTTTGGTGAAAATAACCCAAATCAGTATTTATTATTTAGTCTGTAGGAAAGTTATAGAATCCACAAACTATGGGATATATCTGACAAATTAATCAATCCTAAAGTACTGACAGCCAATCTAATTTCTTGAGGCCCAAAAATGTCAGGACTGTACAGATATCCCCCAAATGACCCCTTTTTGCAAAGTACAGTCCGACGTATTTCATAACAGGCATAGCGAGTTTTTTGAAGTTGGAATTTTTTTATCATAATTTTTTGAAAAATTAAGAAATTAAAAAACATTTTTTCACAATTTTTTTCTTTTACATACTGTCACCAGTGCAGTCCAGCGTCATCATATAACTGGTGTGACAGTGATCAGGGCCACTGACTGGTGACATTACGAAAAAAAATAAAACATTTTTTAATTTTAATTTTTTATTTTTTTTTAAAGATTTTTTTTTCATAATACACTGTGACCAGAGTAGTATAATGTTACCATAGTAACATTGTACTACTTTGGGGAAGTGATCAGTAATTTTTTTATTTTTACACATTATGATTTCTTATAGCAAAGAATATATTTGCTATAAGCAAGCATTTAACTGAATGAAATTGATTCATTTGGGTTTTTTTGTTGTGATTAGCTGTGACTGACCACAGCTAAACACATAACACAGATAGGCTGTGATTGGCCCAGTCTGTACATGTGGTCACTGTGATCAATCGCATTAGTGACACAATTATATACTATGATTTAACACTTCCGCACTATATTATATAAATGGCACACAAAAATTGATACCAAAAAAAGCAGCCAAAACAATTTTGCAGGCAACAACACATAAACATATAGAACACAAAGGTGTGGTGCTGCGGATCATAATAGAGAAAACAATACATGATATAAAAGTCCAATAATGTCCGGTATATATAAAAATAAATGCCTCTGTAATAAAATATTGTGGATATCATACACATTCCAAAAACAATTCCACTAGATTGAGAGAGTCCACCATCACAAACACCCCCAAAAATGCTGCCTCTTACCAGACCAAAATGACCCCTCAATTAAGTACGGGTCAAAAGAGCGCTGTACAGATTCCAAATGTAGATAGTGAACCTGGACACTTTTTGGCTCCAAAGGGATAAACTGACCCCCAGTACTTAATTGAGGGGTCATTTCCATCTTGTAAGAGGCAGCATTTTTTGGGGTGTTGGTGATGGTGGACTCTTCCAATATATTGGAATTTTTTGGGAATTTATATGATATCCACAATATTTTATTACAGAGGCATTTATTCTTATTTATTCCGGACATTATTGGACTTTTATTTCATGCATTTATTTCTGTATTATGATTATCCGTAGCCCACCCGGATCGACGAGAGTCTCACTCTTCCGTCATTCTGCCATTGGCTGGGCGGGAATAGGTTAAAAACCATCAAAACCCACCTTAAAGGCTAAATTCACCTTTTGAAGCATGTTACACCATATTTAAGATATAACATGCTTCAGCTCCTGTCCCCCGATCCCGAAATCAGCTCAGCTGTTCTCGGCTGAGCCACTGATCGTGTGTGTAATGCTCTGCAGATTCTTCAAGGGAAAAAAATAAATGTACAATTGTTCCTGCAAAAATATATGCACTCTTTTTTAAAGGTGAACTTTTTATTGTCACCTTCCCCATTGATTTCAATGCTTTTAGCCAAAATTGTGACATTTTGCCAAAATCTACTACATTTTCTCCATAATTTTAGGGAAATAGCTCTTGATATCCTTTTTTACTATCCAGTACTTGCTATTCTCCTCCGTGCAGTAGACAATTTTTTACAGGGATCGTATGGTGACCACCATCTAAAGTTTGTAGGACATAATGGACCTCATATAAGTGTGTTGAAGCCATTCTATCCATCTTGATATTCTTAAAGTGTTTTTTTAATCTCTTTTTTTAAAAAAAATAACAAACATGTCATACTTACCTGCTCTGTGCAATACTGTGCATGCTTACCTTCTCTTCTTCTCGAGTCCCCTGACAGCGCTCCTGGCTCCTCCCCCTTGACCAGAGCCCCCAAAACAAGCAGCTTGTTATGGGGGCACTGGTGCATGCTCACTCCCGAGCCTTGCTCTATATGTCCATAAGACACACTGAGCTGCGGCTCAGCCCTCCACTCTCTCTTTACTTGCTCACTGACTAACTGACAGCAGTTGGAGCTAGTGGCTCCCACTGCTGGGTCTCAGCCAATGAGGAGATACAGACTCAGGACAGCCAAGGCTCTGGTGCACAGCTGGATTGAGAGGGGCTCAGGGGAATATTAGGGAGGCAGCACACAGAAGGTTTTTCTTCATGCATAGAATGCAGCCTTTACAGCCACTTTAATTTCTCCCAGTGTAGGTTGAATGATGAATAAGGAAGCCAACTGAGTGATCGGTGATTGGGATTAAGATAATACAAGCAGATCATCTTTCAGAATCTTTCATATTCAGAGCCCAGTGAACCATTTGGTCCTGGTATGTGCAGGTTCTTCTCACTTCTTCCCACTCTTCTATTCTTGACATCTCCTTGACACAGATCACTGTTATAATATGACATAGGGCAGATGTTATCTAGTGGTAGGGTCTGATTAGTTCAGTGTTAGTTGATATAGGTAGGGTTGGGCTGAAACAGAGTATAAATAGAGTCAGGTTACAGAGCCTGCAGGGTCATCAAAGACAAAGTTATATGGTATTCTAGCTTTAGGACCACTGAGCCACTAGACTTGAGCTAATTGTCCAGGGGAATAATGCATGGCAATATACCGCTGCTTATTAACAGCTCTAAAGTATATGTAGCACTATCCCCTTAGGAGTTGATGAAGTTTTGGGTCCCTCTATAGTCCTGCACAGCCAGGCAACACGCATCTTTCACAGACTTGCATTCTGGTGACAGTAAACAGTCCTTGAGTTTGTTTTTTTTAAGTTTTATTAAGGCTATTAAACTTGGATAGGTAAGGGATGTACCGGATGCTCAAGAAATAGTAAACTTGTGGACAATTTCCTGGCAACTATTCCTTCTGAGCAGGATTAATCACAATTAAAGGCTGCCCTGGCCCCATGCAAAGCCTCTTGCTTGGGGATTGGCCAAAGTCCTTCAAATGTACAGTACTGCAAAGCGAAACAAAGCAAAAGGAGCACCAACCTTCCGCATTACCTCAGTAAACCAAATTTTATTGAATACAGAATGAAACTCACAAACAGCAATGTAAATCAAGCATGTAAGTCTTCAAAGGAACTTGAAATTTATGAAGCCTGCGCGAGTCCCATCATAGTCCCATCACTTGCAGTACAGCTGACGTGTTTCGAAGGGCGTCCCTTCTTTAGAGCTCTGATGAAGAAGGGACATCCTTCAAAACGCGTCAGCAGTACTCCAAATGTCTACCCCTATGATGGGACTCACGCAGGCTTCATAAATTTCAAGTTCCTTTGAGGACTTGCTTGATTTACTTTGCTGTTTGTGAGTATCATTTTGTATTCAATAAAATTTAGTTTACTGAGGTAATGCGCAAGGTTGGTGCACCTTTTGTTGTGTTTCACTTTGCAGTACTGGTCGGGCTTCCCCAGCCTTGTTTGGAGCTGCACAACCCTATATGCATTGGTGGTCGAGTTTTTCAAGTTTTTGTTCCATCCATCCGCCACCTATCTGGGTCTCTGTGCGTAGGAGAGTTCATCTCTGGTTCTTCTTCTTCAAATGTACAGGCCAGTTCCTCCTCACCCCTGCCTATTGCTTCTAGAATCTTCTTCAAGATTTTAGAGCATGGGGAGGTGTCAAGGAACTGACCTGCAGAGCTTCTCAGCCTTGACCAAAATTTGACCCTGCTGACTCTTCCCCCAGGCTGCTACTTAGCTTCTCTAACTAATAAAAAATGTAACGAGCTCCCCCTGGCTATCTATAGGGGCGCTACATATACTATAGCTAGCAGTCCCCCTGCTCTTTGACACATTACAAATAGCAAGCCGATATGTCAGCCATTGTCAAATAAGGTCTAAGGAACCTTAGGGTCTCTCCAGAAGCTGCAAGGGGTTCCTTGAGCAATGAACAATTTCTGCTTCTTAGATAAGTGACCACTGACACCAATGATCTTTTAACTATCTATAAGGGGGAATTCTTCTCAATGACCTCAGCTGTTAAAAGCAATCTTCCTACTGACCATCACATTGATGTACTGTGAGCTTTAGATATAGCAGTTATCCGCTTTCGGCCTTTTGGCTAAGATCAAATGTAGTATCTGTTCTTATCAGTGTCCAGTAGGGTGCTCCGACCTTCATTCTTCTGGCGTGGATGGCTGCCTTTATAGTACCTTTGCTGGTATGATGGGGGCTCTGAAGGTTAGTACTGGCTGGAATAGAAACCGAGGTGCCCACAAGCTGTTGGGGCTGGGAGTAATTCCCCTGGGGAAAACTGGAGTTGGCCCAGTTTCTCCTGATGTGAATGAGTCTATCTTGTTTGGCCAGGGGCCGGGGAGGTAGAGAGTCCACGAAGCAGTGTCCCCTGGGAGTTGTTTGTCCCCGGGTTGCTCTTAGTAGCACATAGAGGTTGGATCCCAAGTGTGAAAAGTGCACATGGTTACTGTTCCAAACACTTTTTCTGCGCTGTGCCTTTTAGCGCTAGGCCTTTTGGCTAAGTCCAGGGCAATTATTTTTTGCTACGGGCCTCTCTGCCTAGCCAGTGCACAATTGCACGGCCTCTTAGTTATTTATTAATTTTTTCCTCACTGTTCGTCCCCGTTAACTTTTGTGTGTGTTTTTTTTCTCACTTGGATGAAGGGTGTGGGTCCTTGGGCTTGCCCTGAAGTTTAAGGGGAGGGTGCATGGCCATTAGGTTCTTTCCTCCTCTGTTTTTGGGGGAATCTCTCTTCGGGAGAGCTCCCTGACCTAGTGCTTGGTGGTCGGCTTTGGCTAGCCACAAAGAAAGGGGTCCACCAGGACTTTTGGCTAGGTGGACCATGTTGGAAACTCTTTGTACCTGTCAGGAGCCTTGCGCCCCAGGGGATCAGGGTAGAGGTCCTACCCCTTTGGGGGGTGCACAAAAGCACACCCTCAGTGCACTTTTTTGTGTTATGCACTTGCATGTTTTTCGTTCACTTACGGGTTTTTAGTTTTTTTTCGCACCTCTGCAGACTTTAAACATAAAATAAAATTATTAGCAGGGGTTTTCTGAGACTGGAAAGTTATTTCAAGGGTTCTTCCATGTTCAAAGTTTAACATATGTATGTATGGAGGATGTTTATTTCTTATAAACCTCCTTACTAAGTAAAAGTTATTCTCTACAATACAGACTAAATTAACATGGAGCAACACAATGTAAACAAAAATAAATATACTACAATGTGGGTAAGTTCAAAAGTAAGTACAGTGCAGTTTATGTGCCACTAAGTACACTGTGCATTCTTGTCAAGGTGTTATTCCTACCACAGGATCATTTTCAGATTCGGCCTGCAGTATACCTAGACATGAGGGATCTGCTGTTGCTGTTACGATTCTAATGTGAGTGGGCACTTTTATTTGGTCTAAATAAAATACTTATTATCACCTACTACACTATGGAAGATTTTTTTCTCTCACCCTGTGGGGTGTGAGATATTTTTAACAGAAAACCTTCCTGTGAAGCCTGTTTTTCTTTTGAAGAGGAACCACAGGTCCCAGAATCACCTGCCACAGTTGGAGTAGGATCCAGGGAGATCCTGAAAGTGAAGTGGCCCGTTGGGTCGCAGAAGGGAGGTGAGGAGGTAATCTAGCCATTTGAGGATCCGAGTGTGCTGATACATTCACAGCCACCTTCATCACAATATGTTGCATGGTTTTTGAAGCACAAAGTTTATAGACATTGTCCTGGATTTATGTTATGTTTGATCACGTTGGTTCACTTTATCACTTAATACCCTAATTAGGGGTTCTTCTGATTCATCATATAGTTGTCACATGATTTTTAGTTGTTGCATTATTCACATTATATACAGCAATAAGTTGTGGCATTTATCACTGTATATAGAGCACTAAGATTTGGTCACGAGATATTTTTTATTTATTTTTTGTGACACGGTTTATACTGTATTTATATATTTATTGGTTGGGGGGTTTGTGGGGTTATTAGAGCACTGCACTATAGTTGTTTGTATTATTTCTGAGTGTTGTTGATTCATAATTATGGCTCCCAACACAGAATTTAAAGTGAAATTTTGGGATAACTTTAACTACTCTTAAAACTGTCCCTTGCTCCCTCCTAACACCTATTCTAACCTGTGTAAGAAAGATCGGTTTACTTGCCTTTTTGCAGTCTGATCATGTGATCCTGCTCCCCTGTGTCAGCCAGCAGCAGCTGCAGGGGAGAGGAGGGAGTGCCCAGAATGGATGGGCCATTGAAGCCTATGGTTGACATCACTACTAGCCAGTGTGGGGCGCTCCTTCTGTCCTCTGCAGCCGCCTTTGGCTGATGCTGGGAAGATCAGGTGAGTGGACTATAGTGGGCTGTAAATAGGTAAGTATACACATCTTTCTTACAAATTTTAGTAAGCATGGGTTTTGGGGGGGGGGAGGGGACCGTTTTAAGAGTAGTTAGGGTTATCTCGATATCCCACTTTCATTTCTTACAGCACATACATGCATTGTGCACTACAGCACAGAAGCAAGTTCAGGTGCATTAAAAGAATATATAAATTACAATCCAAGGAATATCCATGAGGCCTATTGGTTTTTTCTTGGTCATACTAATACTTTAAACATGTAAATATACAAGTGTCATGTGTAATCAAATGCATCAAAATGACAGAAAAGAAAGTGCTGTATATACATGAATTAGAGCTTAGCCATTATGTATTTGAAATCGTGTGTAAGTACAGGGGTTGATTTACTTAGTCCCATTAACTTTATTACTGTACATTGGTGCACTTGCATTAACGTGCATTTAGTTGTACATTGGCTTGTATGTATTTATTTTGTATGGGCTGACAATGCACAGAGCATGAAAAATACAGCTGCACTACTTTTGCAGAATCAGTCCTCCACAACACATAGAAGTGAAGACTTTGGGATGCACTATAGCTGGATGAATGAAATTGTAAAAATTGTGGAACCTGGAATTCAACTGTAACCGATTCTGCGCCGCCCTAAAGCAGAAATACTGCTACAGGGTGGCACGGGTGCGCAAAATCACTTATATATACATAATTTTGCAGTTACTACCATTTGTGGCCTCAGCTGTCAGTCACCGGGTCCCAGCCAGTGATTTTTCCCCCTGAACCCAGCAATCTCTGAGTATTACAGGGGAGAGACCTGTGTGTAAACAATACAGATGACTCCCCTGTCAACTCCTGCACATTGCTTTGTATGGCACTGCATAGCACAGCCATACAAAACAGTGTACTTACAGTGTAAAGCACACACAGTTCACATAGTAAAACAGCACACAGTTAACCCTTTGATCGCCCCAGATGTTAACCCCTTCCTACCCAGTGCCATTAGTACAGTGTCAGGGCTTTTTATTAGCAGTGATCACTGTATTGGTGTCACTGGGGATGTCAGTGACACTAAGTCAGTTCCCCCCAGTGGCAGAATGCCTGCAGCAGTCCCGCATCCCCGCTATAAGTTGCTGATTGCCGCCATTACTAGTAAAAAAAAAAAAAAGAATTTTTAAATTCCAGTGTATATACACCGCCATTTGTAGATGCTATAACCTTCACGTAAACCAATTAATTTACACGTATTGGGATTTTTTTTTTAGCAAAGACATGTAGCAGAATACATTTTGGCCTAAATTTATGACGAAATTAGATTTTTAAAAAATTTTTACTGGACATGTTTTAGCAAAAAGTCAAAAATATAATTTTTATTTCAAAATTGTCAGACATTTTTTGTTTATAGCGCAAAAAATAAAAACGCACAGGCAATCAAATACCACCAAAAGAAAGCTGTATTTGTGGGGAAAAAAAAGGACATACATTTCATTTGGGTGCAGCGTTGCATGACCACACAATTGTCAGTTAAAGTAACACAGCGCCGTATTGTATAAGATGGCCTGGTCAGGAAGGGGGGTAAGGGCAAGGGCAGGGCAAGTGGTTAATCATGCAGTCATATGCAAGAAAAAATGCCTTGCGCCTAATTGGGTATTCAAAGTTAACACAGTTTTCTTTTATTTGCTAAACCAAGAGAACAACCTTGACTCCTTTAGTAAATGAACTTTGGGTACAGTCACATGTGCAAATGCAGTCTATGCAAATTACATGGGAGAACCCCAGCGGTGGTTCTGGGTGATTAGCTGCAGGAGGCAGACCCAATGAAAGCAATAGGATGTTGCCGGCTCCCAGAGCTAATCACAGCCAATTATCACTCACGTAGCGACTACATGCCAGTGATCGGTCCTGGACATTTGTTTCAGTGGGGCTGCCTTTCACAGCTAATTGCTGCCACTGCTGTGGTTCTTGCATGCAATTGGTGTCGAGTGTTTTGGCAGGTGTGAATGCAAAGTGCAAGTGAAGGTCCATGATGCCCAACAAGAACACCCAGGTACCTGGTTAGTGAAAGACTGTTGTGAGACACCAGAAAATCTCAAAGTGTTGAGAAAAAGAGAAACACAGAGTGCGCAACCATCTAAAGCCGGCCATGCACGGTTCAAATTCCAAAAGAATTTTCTTTCAAAAATCTTTTCTAAGAATTTTCGTTCGAATTTCGCACCATTAGTGGATCACAGAAACGTCCGATTTTTGTGTGACCATCGAATTTGAGTGATCGGGCATGTTGAAAATTTAAAAAAAAATGAACGAATTTCACATCAATGGTGGGAGAATCGTGCAAGAAGTATAAAGCTGTGACCTGGAAAGAAAAGAGTTATTGGCAAAGAAAATTATTTTCTGTAGAAACATGAGGAGAAATTGAAGGCTTACTTGGTTGGTTGAATTTCGAAATCAATGGTGGCACCATCGCATTACAAAACGCACAAAATTTCTGATTTTCTAAAGAAAATTCATTTGGAATTCGACCCATGTATGGCCTGCATAAGTGTAAATGTTTATTAAAATAATACGTTGATAGCAACCATGCATTTATGCGGCTCTATGAGGATAGGCACATCAACATGGTGGTAAACCTCAGTATATCCCCAATGGATGGAACTGGAAGCACAAGCTGAGTACTCTAGTGGAACGGCCAGGATGTTGCAGAGCAGGGCCAGCAAGCATCTGGGGAGAGTGCAGAGTAATGTTGGAAAGTGACTGTGGATGTATAGGGGTTTATTTACTAAAGCTGGAGAGTCCAAAATCAGACTCCCTTCTGCATAGAAACCAATCAGCTTCTAACCTCAGCTTGTTCAATGAAGTTTTGGCAATGAAACCTGGAAGCTGATTGGTTTCTATGCAGAAGGGAGTCTGATTTTGGACTCTCCAGCTTTAGTAAATAAACCCCATAGAGTCTGGTAGAACCAGTGTGGAGCGCACAGCGGGGCAGTTCTGGGAAGCCTATGGTGTCAGTCATTGGGGATGAGGCTACGCGTTCAGGGCCGTTTACACCTCTTTCTCTAGTCAGATCCAAAATTTCAAAAGTGTTTGCTAGTTACTTAGCCTATGTCAGAAACTGTGACATATTCACTTACATTCTTTGCTCTGGAAAGAAAGCATGTGAAAGCAGGGGGACATGGTCCAGATGGCACAAGGAGGTAGATGTATAGCTTCCCATTCATATCTACAGTATTATTTATTTCAGGTACTTATATAGCGCTGTCAATTTACACAGCACTTTACATATATATTGTACATTCACATCAGTCCCTAACCCTCAAGGGGTGTACAATCTAAGGTCCCTAACTCACATTCATACATACACATACTAGGGCCAATTTGGAGAGGAGCCAATTAACCTACCAGCATGTCTTTGGAGTGTTGGAGGAAACAGGAGCACCCAGAGGAAACCCACACAGACACAGGGAGAACATGCAAACTCCAGGCAGGTGGTGCCATGGTTGGGTTTTGAACCAACAACCCTACTACTGCCAGGTGGAAGTGCTAACCATTTAGCCACTATGCAGCAGTATGGCTGTCTCCCAAATTTCTGGGCACAAACTGCTTTAGGCTAGGTTCACACCTATGCAGTTTGCGTTTGATCCATTTTTGCGGTGCATTTTTGCATTTTTGCACATGAGGTTTTTACGCATTTATGGCGTGTTTTTAAAGTGTTTTGTGTTTTTTTTTTTCAACTTGTTGCTAGGCAGATTAAAACAAATAAAAAACCACAACATGCATTTCTGCAGCGTCTCCATTGAAGTCTTCTGAACCAAAAACGCAACATTTTGCATTTAAAAAAGTCCCTGACCCTTTCCAAAAATCACACCGGGTGAAAACGCAGAGATGTGAACCTGTCCCATAGGAAATCATGTTAAATGAACTGCTGTGCGTTTCTGCACAACGCAACAGGAAACGCATAAGTGTGAACCTAGACTTAGCCTCGGTTCAACAAATACCTGCAGCCACACCACCCACACAGAGGAATGCGGGACCCATGGGCAGGTGCCATTAATTCTAATGGATTGCGGCCCGCACTGAAAATCGCAATTGTACTGGGAACCTCAGTTCTCGTGCGAGCTGCGATTTCCCAAGTAGTGTAGGGTGTTCTTCCCTGCATGTCCCGGGACTCAGGAGTCCATTCAAAACTCGCAAATCGCAGCCCGCACGACTGCACAGATGTGAAGCAGGGGTGAATGAGATAAATCTGTCTTTGCTTTTAATGTATATGTTTCAATTAAAATCACCTACATGAGAAGTCAGTAAGTGTTAGGTGTAAAATGTGGCTCTGATTCCAGTTAATGAACTTCTGATTGCAATTAGGAGTGATTCAGCCAAAGCAGCAGCAGATTTTTCTATCACTGTAAGGAAGGGGTCCAGTAGTCTGGTATATTTATTCTGTAGTAGTGTTAGTCCATCAGTGTCACATTTCAGAGTGTTTCCTTCCATTACCAGGATAAAGAATATTATAATCGTAACATTTGGATAGTAGAGTCACATTTGAGTTCTAAATATTAAGTGCCATAGAACCCAAAGTACATCATTTGCTTGTTTGCTATTTATTGCTTTCTGTGTTCTAATTGGGGTTCCCATCACTGAGACTGGAGATCACTAAAACTGACCCATATAACAACGACTCTTTTTATTATAAGAGGAAGGGTTAGGGTCTCAGTCTTTGCTCCTCTATGCCTCCAGGTTTGTAAGTCCCCTCACTTGCTGTCTGAGGGTTCATTCACACCAGATGCGTTGAGGTGCGTTTCTAAACGCATTTTCAATGCATGCCAACCAAAAAATAATGGTTCCCTATAAATGCAGTTCACACCAGCGTGTTTTGCGTTGCATTTGCCTAGTGCTGAAAAAAAATACAACATGCACTATTTTTTTGCCATTGCAGTGCATTGAAATGCATGTAAATGCACATAAATGTAATGCATTGCAAGGCAAAAAACAAACATGCAATGCATGTAAAATGCACGCCAATGCATTACAGTACATTATGAAAAATGCAGTGCACTACAATGCATTGGTGTGAATGAGCCCTCAGTGCTCAGCAGGACAAAATGATAAGAAAAATCCTGGACAATCTTTTAAAAAAATGACAAGAGCTCAAACTCTTCTTCATTCAATCCATTACAATTTTTTTTTTAAAATAAGGTGGAATCTCATGAAGCAGCAATTTCAATGATATCATTTGGCAGGGTTCTTGACTGAGGGTATGGGAAGAAGCTGATAGGGATATCTGACTGGATGTCTAAATCAAGCTAAAAGTAGAACACCGGTCAGCGTTTTTTTTTTTTAACCCCACTGCATGAATTACCTGCTCGTTTTTTCTAGGGGTGAGCACAAAGCTCATACTTACCTGATCCACTGATCCTCTGGAAAAACAGCACTCCCCCATGGTTCAGTGGTGGACTATTCCTGTCTATGGAACATGCTTTGAGCATGCCACCATCAGGAACAGCCCATATCAGCAGTTAACTTGAGCATTGTGGGCACAGCCCCATTGCACAGGCAAAAAAAATATGTTTGCACAAAATTCTGCTTTAAAGTGATAATAAACCCAAAAGCAAACAGTTATTATATTGCTGCTTACCAATTCTTGGATGTGCCGGCTGCATCAGTTTTCTTTTTTAGGCTTACCTTAATTTTCATCTTGTGATCCAGCCAGTAAGTCTGTTGTTTTTCAAAAGAACAAGCTGTCCTGCAAATGTAGCAGTTACAGGGATAAAGCAAACCATTTACTGCTGACAGGGGTGATTCAAATGATCAGCGTTTATTTAGTCAAGTAAAACTTTTATCCCAAAAGGAAAAAAAACTGTCTGCTGTAATTGATTATAAAGTATTAGCTGGAGTTTGGCTTCAGTTTGTTTAGTGTATCTAAATCTGTTAGTACATCTAACACCCCCCTACCCCCAGATTAACAATGCTGCTGTACAAAGGTGCCCCCTGTGCTGCTTCATCCACAGTGGGGGCACTCTAATACAGGAGGTGTGTTAATAGCCAGATCACCAGGTGAACATAGAGGGAATAGAGCCTAAAAAAAGAAAACTAATACAGGCACCACGTCCAATTATTAATATCAATTTAATGGAACTTTCAGGTTAAGATCTCAGAAAATTTGAAAACAAATTGAGCTTTATTTATTCAAAGTGTGTTCCAGGCACATCAAAATTTTAGGGCCCATTCACACTAGAAACTGCACATCTACATTTGTACCTATGCGTGTTTGATGTACGTTTACATGCAGTCGGCGTGTTTACATGCAGTTGACGCATATTTTCTATCTGGATTTGTCCTATGAGGTCATTTCCTTTCTTTCCTTGGGCTTCTGTGTGCACTGTGCTGTGTTGCACTGCATTTGCATGCGTATTTGTGTGTATGCGTTGCGGAAGAATATGGAATGCTTTACTTTTCTGCACTGTGCTGCAATGGTGTAAACTATGCCCAAAGGAAAGCCTGAACTTTGGACTGTCTATGTAGTTGAAGTGCAGGCCAAAATGTCAAGTGCATCTGCAATTAACATGCTAGCCGGTCAATGACTGTAGCTTCATGAAGATGCATTGACATGGACTTTGAAGCATTTTGGAGAAGTGATACTTTTCAATGTACCCTGATTTTATAGAGTGGAATTTTCTGCCCTTGTCAACAAGTGCTAACTTACTAATAGACTACTGACCTAAGGAATTTCATGGTTTAACCCAGAGGTCTCCAAACTTTCTAGACAAAGGGCCAGTTTACTGTCCTTCATACTCTAGGGGGGCCAAACTGTGGCTATTGGGAGTAGAAAAGGTCCTGGTGTTAATGGGAAAAAGCAATGCCCCATTTTTGGTGTGAGTGAGAGGAATTGTGCCCCATCAGTGGCGTCATTGGGCACCATTGTAGGTATCATTGGGAGGAATTGTGCCCCATCATTGGTGTCATATGCAGGAGTAGAGCCTCGTCATTGGTGTCAGTAGGGGGAATTATGCCCCATCATTGGTGTTGTTGGGAGAAATTGTGCCCCATTGTTGGCATCATATGGAGGAATAGTACCTATTGATGTCAGTGGGGGGGGGAAGTATGCTCCATCATTGGTGTCAGTGGGCCCCATTGTTGGTGTTATTGGGAGGAATTGTGCCCCATCGTTGGTGTCAATGGGAGGAATTGTGCTCCTGTCAGTATCATTAGATGAAATAGCACTCCAAGGGCCTGATAAAAGCAAGCAAAGGGCCGTATCTGGCCGCCTGGTCGCAGTTTGGAGACCACTGGTTTAACCCAATGCATAAGCCTTAATTTCATGTTATGTAGTCTATTTATGGGCGCTGGGGCAAATATACATATATGTTTTTGTTTGCATATCTGGCTTTTTTATTATTTGATACTATTAAAGCGGTTTGTTGTCTGCGCCGGTATTTTGGGAAGAAAACACACACACACACACACACATATATATATATAATTTTGCCGTCCAGATATTTATGTGTTGACATTGTTTTTAATTATTGTTTGTGTTTGTGTAATTCATGGTAAGGATATTGAGCACTGTGCTTTTTTAAAGTATGTGAAGTGTAATTTTATCACTTTTTTGATAATAATACACTTTGTTAACTTTATTAAAGAGAATACTTTTTTGACATAATCCTGTTTGCCTTCTCAGTAACTACAGTTGTGTTCAAAATAATAGCAGTCAGACATCATTAACCTGATCAATCACTGTTTTTGGTAGAAATGATATTTCTACATGGCAAATAATTTACTAGCAGGTGTAGTAGAGTAATAGAAATCCAACAGACCCAACAGTCATGACATGCATGCTGCTGATTCTGTGTAATTGAATCACTAATTGAAAGGGGCATGTTCAAAATAATAGCAGTGTGGAGTTCTATTAGTGAGGTCATTCATTCTTTGAAAAACAGGTTGCAATTACTGCCATTATTTAAGGAAGGAAGGCAGCAAATGTTGTACATGCTGGTTACAGTGCATTTCTCTCTGAAATTCTGAGGAAAATGGGTCGTTCCAGACATTGTTCAGAAGAACAGCGTACCTTGATTAAAAAGTTGATTGGAGAGGGGAAAACATATAAAGAAGTGCAGAAAATGATAGGCTGCTCAGCTAAAATGACCCCCAATGCTTTAAAATGGCAACCAAAACCTGAAAGACGTGGAAGAAAGCGAAAAACTACCATTCGAATGGATAGAAGAATAGCCAAAATGGCAAGGACTCAGCCAACAATCAGCTCCAGGAAGATCAAAGAAGGTGTAAAGTTACCTGTGAGTACTGTTACAATTAGAAGACGCCTATGTGAAGCCAAGCTATCTGCAAGAAGCCCCCGCAAAGTCCCACTGTTGAAAAAAAGACGTGCTGAAGAGGTTACAATTTGCCAAAGAGCACATTGACTGGCCCAAAGAGAAATGGCGCAACATTTTGTGGACTGATGAAAGTAAGATTATTCTTTTTGGGTCTAGTGGCCGGAGACAGTTTGTCAGATGACCCCCAAACACTGAATTCAAGCCACAGTACACTGTGAAGACAGTGAAGCATGGTTGCGCATCATGATATGGGGATGTTTCTCATACTACGGTGTTGGGCCTATTTATCGCATACCAGGGATCATGGATCAGTTTGAATACATCAGAATACTTGAAGAGGTCATGCTGCCTTATGCTGAAGAGGAAATGCCCTTGAAATGGGTGTTCCAACAAGACAACAACCCCAAACACACCAGTAAACGTGCAACATCTTGGTTGAAAAGTCCAAGAAGTTGGTTGACTCCATGCAACACAGATGTACAGCACTTCTCAGAAACAGTGCTTATACAATGAAATATTCATTAAGTGATTCAAAGGAAAGCAAAATCTTCAAACATTTTTCAGTTTATATAGTGAATGTTTGAGTTTGTAAAGAAGAATACAAACACTGCTATTTTTTTGAAAAGTCTAATATTCACTTTTCTTCAATCTTTTTAGAGGAACAACACAAATTTGATCTATTTTTCTTCATGTTTTGATTTGGAATAGAATGTGTAGTGTTCCCAATGCATTTGTGTGTATGGAAATAAAAGCTATTAGAAGGATTTTGAGCTTTATTCACTTTTTTAAACACACTGCTATTATTTTGAACACAACTGTACTTGTCCCACCAAAGGGCTTTACCTCCTTGGTATGGGCGATTCTTTTTTCTTCTGTGTCCTTCATGGTTTAGAAGGCAATGCTTATCAAGCCACTGGGTGGTCAACACTTTCATTGTATTCCCTCATTTTTTGTTTATAGTTAGGTGTGTAAGGGCCTAATCCTGGGTTCACAATTGTGCGGTGCAACATACCGCATGTGATTCGCACAGGAACCGCACCGCATTCCTGTGCAAATCACATCTGAATTCTGTGCAGCGGGATTTTCATATTTTGTATGCTTCAAATCACTCCGCATTTGCACCAAAAAGGTGCATGACCCTTTTTTTGGTCCGACACTAGAATTGGATCGCATGGGTATTCACACCTATGCGACCTGATTCTGCACAGTGCACCGTGTTTTGCGGACCGATTTCGGGGTGTTGTTAACTTAACATGCACACCCGCAGCAGTTCGCATTAACAGGGTACGATTGTGATACGGTGCAGAACCGCTGCGAATTCAGTGTGAACCCAGGCTGAATCCCACTGTTTACTTTTTTGTGCAAACTTTAATAATATGTCACAAAGGGGTTTATTTACTAGAACTGGAGAGCGCAAATTCTGGTGCAGCTGCGGCATAGAAACCAATCACCTTCCAGGTTTTATTGTCAAAGCTTAATTGAACAAGCTGAAGTTAGAAGCTGATTGGCTACCATGCTGAGCTGCACCAGATTTTATGCTCTCCAGTTTTAGTAAATCTCTCCCCAAAGTGACATTTCATTAAGTTCTAGTGGTTACAGCGCAGCACCATAAAAAAATTACTTGTAGCCAGCACTGAATAAACTTTGCTTGGACTGCAGTGGACAAGGCAGCTGAGCACCGTCTCAATGGACCTGGTGGGAACTGATGACATATTGGGCAATCCATAGGAGGACAGTAAATGTAAAAAGGTTATGAACGTCACTCCTAGATGAAGACTGCCAGCACTCATTTTGGTGCCTCCGTACGCCTACAGTGGCAGATTACATAAAACTATAGTGAACTGACATACATTTCATATAACTTGTTTTTTTTGAACAGCTGTTGATCAGTTTGTTTTTTTTTCTTTTTTTAGACTATATAGGTATTTTACCAATTACATCCCTTGAAGGTGATTTGTTAAAGGAATAGAGAATGTTCACCTATCTAAGAGTCCTTCAACAGGGGCGCTCTGTTTTTTTCATCAGTTCAGTCATGTTTTTTCCAAGAAAAAAAAGGTTTACATCCGTTTTGCATCAGTTTACATCCATTTTTCATCAGTTTACATTCGTTTTTTTACTTCCTTTGAGCTCTTTCACATGAACGTTCCGATCGGGTCCGCCTGCCTGTTTTTCAGGCGGATCCAATCGGAATCTCAATTTTCCTCTATGGATCGGTGGGTATAAACAGACGTGTCCGTTTACACCCGCCGTCATCCGATCTGATCCGCCAGAAAGGGATTCAATTTCCTTTCCGTCTGTGGGATCAGATCAGATTAAAACAGACAGGCGGTCCGTTTTCATCTGACTGCCCATTGAGGAGAGCGAGCAGCTCTGTATCTGCTCTGAAGTAGCGGAGGGGACACAAAGCTGTCATCCGCTTGCTTAGCGGGGATCAGCGGAGAGATCTCCGCTAAACGGGTCTGCTCCGTGTGAAAGAGCCCGTAACCAATGCAAAAACGGACCGTATGTCCGTTTACATTCGATTTTCATCCGTTCCATTTTTTCCATCAGTTCAGTCACATTTTTTTCCAGAAAAATCGGATCAGTTCACATCATATCACATCAGTTTATATCAGTTTACATCCATTTTTCATCAGTTTACATCCTTTTTTGTATTGGTAAATGATGTAAAAAAAAAAGGATGTAAACTGATGAAAAATGGATGTAAACTGATAGAAACTGATGTGATGTGAACTGATCCGATTTTTCTGGAAAAAAATGTGACTAAACTGATGGAAAAAATGGAACAGATGAAAAATCGGATCAGTTCACATCACATCACATCAGTTTATATCAGTTTACATCCATTTTTCATCAGTTTACATCCTTTTTTTTTTTCATCCGAAAAACAGATGTAAACGGACATGCTGTCATTTTTTGTATTGGTAAATGATGTAAAAAAAAAATGACAGCATGTCCGTTTACATCTGTTTTTCGGATGAAAAAAAAAAAGGATGTAAACTGATGAAAAATGGATGTAAACTGATATAAACTGATGTGATGTGATGTGAACTGATCCGATTTTTCATCTGTTCCATTTTTTCCATCAGTTTAGTCACATTTTTTTCCAGAAAAATCGGATCAGTTCACATCACATCAGTTTCTATCAGTTTACATCCATTTTTCATCAGTTTACATCCTTTTTTTTTTACATCATTTACCAATACAAAAAATGACTGCATGTCCGTTTACATCTGTTTTTCCTCCGTTTACGTCCATTTTTCATCCGTTCCGGGTTTTTTTTTTACGGAAGAAAAATAGGGTTTTCTTCCATTCAAAAAAACAGATGTTAACAGATGTGGCAATTAACGGATGTAAACAGATGATCATCCGTTTATAGGGTGTCCATTTTTCATCCGTAAATGGACAGATGAAAAACAGACATACGGAACGCCCATGTGAAAGAGCCCTAAGGCTGGCAATAGCCAGCTATTATTCCAACAATTCCTGCTGAATTTGAGTTATGGATGGCTCTGGAAGCACCATCCATCTTGACTAATCTCAATTTAAAGTGGTTGTCAGACATGAAATATGAACAAAGCATATACCACTATAGTGTGTATTTGTATCAATCCAGAGTACTAAGTCATTTAATTTTCCTCGTTCTTCTGCTGTAAGCAGGAGTTACTTCTGATGAGTTTTCCTGCCACCAAGAGAAAAATGGTGACAGGGGAGGGCACAGCCAATGATTGACAGCCTCAGCTCTGTTCCTGTGGGCTGTGTGACAGGGGGTGTGTCCGTTTCCTTCAGTCAGCTCTCAGAGCTCTCCTCACTGATGAACTTAAGATTCCCACCCCTGCTTTTCAGAGCTGTGTAAATTCTGCACTTTGAATGGATGTAGGGAAAAGACGAGCATAGATAAACAGGTACAACTTGTGTAGGAGGATTTGTTTTAACTCTGTATCACTTGAGGCCAGTCACTGCCCTGTGTATATGTAAAGGTTTACAACCACTTTAACCACCTCAATACCGGGCAGTTTTACTTCCTTCCTGCCCAGGCCAATTTTCAGCTTTCAGAGCTTTTGCACTTTGATTGACAATTGTGCGGTCATACAACACTGTACCCAAACTAAATTTTTATCATTTTGTTCACACAACTAGAGCTTTCTTTTGGTGGTATTTAAACTCCACTGGGGTTTTTATTGTTTGATAAATTAACGAAAAATAGAACAAAATTTTGAAAAAAATATTTTTTTTTTCGTTTCTGTTATAAAATTTTGCAAATAATTGTTCTTCATAAATTTAGGCCAAGATGTATTCTGCTACATTTATTTGGTGAAAATAACCCAAATCAGTAATTATGGGATATATCTGACAATCGATGAATCCTGACATACTGAGGCCCACAGTACAGATATCCCCCAAATGACCCCTTTTTGTAAAGTAGACAGTCCGAGGTGTTTAGTAAGAGGCATGGCGAAGTTGTAATTTTTTGTAATAATTCTTTGGAAAATGAAGACATTAAAAGAACATTTTTTCATAAGATTTTTTTTTTTACATACTGCCACCAGTGCAGTACAGCGTCATCATATAACTGGTGTGGCAGTGATCAAGGACACTGACTGGTGACAGTACAAAAAAACAAATTAAATTGTTTTTATTTTTTATTGTGGTTTTTTTTTTTTTATAAAATTGTTTTTTCATAACTCACTGTGACCAGAGTAGTATGATGTAACCACAGTAACATTGTACTACTCTGGGGAAGTGATCAGTAATTTATTTTTTACACATTGTGATTGCTTATAGCAGTGGTCTCCTAACTGCAGCCCTGGGGCCGGATGTGGCCCTTTGCCTGCCTATATCTGGCCCTTGGGCCCTTATTCCCTCCACTGTCAACAACAGTGAGGCATAGTTCCTGACACTGACAATGGGGACCTATTCCTCTCACAACCCCCTGATGAAGCCACGTGACCAGTGGCGTAACGCGTAGGGGTGGGGCTGCGGTGTCACTCGGAGAGAGCCGGAGTGTTTGACAGACGGCGAGTGCATGGCTAGACGGCTGGCGGATTACTTGAGCTGAGCAATTCATCCTATACCGCATACTAGTTATGTGAGTGTACCTGTTGGAGAGCAATAAAGCAGAAACCTTTTTATAAGGATAAAACACTGTTTGGCAATTTGTCCCCACATATGGAAAAACGCATATGGGCTAATTGAGGATAACGGATATCCACGTTTTTACAATCTGTAAAGGAGGAATTCCATCTAAGCAGGTTCCATAGGAGGTGAACCACAAGTGTGTATAGCCTAATTGCAGGCTAATAAGGAGGTGAGCATACATCTTCACTAATTAAGGATTCAAAGAGAGTCACGGATTCACAATAAGTCACCAAATCAAGATTTAATCAAGCACAAAGTCACTGTATTTAAAGGACATTAATATCACAAATTAATTTGCAGTACATATATATATATTTCAAGTTATTTGTATTTTTTGATTATTCACCAATCATGATGCATATTGATTTATTTATATTTATGTTTTAGTACACATTATTTTATCACTTATTGTTTCTGGGGATATTATTTCCACATTTATATTTTCATCAGTGGATAATATATATAATTTTTTAATAATATATATATTTCTTATTCTGCATATATTTTTTGCACATCACCTGATTATATATTTGTTTACCAAGGGTAAATAGAGTTATTAATATCACAGATATTCTCACTGGGAGCGCAACACAATATGAATTATTGACCTATTCCTCCCACTTACACCAATGATGGGGTCCTATTCCTCCCACTTACACCAATGATGGGGCACTATTCCTCCCACTTACACCAATGATGGGGCACTATTCCTCCCACTGACATCAATGATGGGGCACTATTCCTCTTACTGAAACCAATGATGGGGCCCTATTCCTCCCACTCACACCAATGATGGGGCCCTATTCCTCCCACTCACACCAATGATGGGGCCCTATTCCTCCCACTCACACCAATGATGGGGCCCTATTCCTCCCACTGATACCAATGATGGGGCACTATTCCTCCCACTGATACCAATGATGGGGCACTATTCCCCTCACTCACTCCAATGGTGGGGCACTATTTCTCCCACTGACAGCAATGATGGGGCACTATTCCTCCTACTTACACCAATGATGGGGCACTATTCCTCCTACTGACACCAATGATGGGGCACTATTCCTCTTACTGAAACTAATGATGGGGAACTATTCCGCCCACTGATACCAATGATGGGGCACTATTCCTCCCACTAATATCAATGATGGGGCACTATTCCTCCCACTGATACCAATAATGGGAATTTATTCCATACCATATTCTGCTCCCACTGGTCACAGTCCGGCCCTCCTAAGGTTTGAAGGACAGCGAACTGGCTCTTTGTTTAGAAAGTTTGGAGATCCCTGGCTTATAGAAAATAATTTATTTGCTATAAGCAAGCATTTAACCAAATTAAATCAATTAATTCAGATTTTTGGTTGTGATTAGCTGTGATTGGCTCAGTCTGTACATGTGATCACTGTGACCAATCACAGCTAGTGACACAACTGTATATAAAGGATGGCAAGAAAGGAAGCCATCCATTGTTTACAATTGTCATGTGACCTGTTGTGATTGGTCACAGCAGTCACATGGTACTGACAATGGGCCAGTACACAGATCTGTCATCGGCTGTGTCCAAGGTACACAGCCGATGGCAGATCTCTCCACAATGCAGCCCAGCAGGGGGCGCGAGGCGCTATCTGGAAGGAAGTCATAGGATGCCCATGCAGATTGACGAGACTCCCGCACAGCTGTCATTTTGTTGTTGGCTGGGTGGGAACAGGTTAAAAAGCAACTGAGCTGGGAGGAAAGTTATTGGCCGAACAGTGACTATGCTTTGTCAGATGCAGTCATTGTATGGCAGCTCCACTGTATTAGGGCAACCACACATACCATGGCTGCTGAATACAATAGCCAGCAGTGAAGATTCCTCCATTCACACTATTCAATGTACATGGGGAATTTTTTGATTTTCTCTCATTCAAACCACGAGCTGTTTTCTCCTGCACGTCAGATGGTACCACAAGTCACCGCAGCACATCGTACCTTGCTGCTATGCAGACATGTGAATGGCATGTACATCTGTAAACTCTCAAAGTTTTCCCCTCATTGCCTGGCAAAATGAACACCAACCCGCATACTAAAACAAGCATTTTAGCACACAGGTAGTGAGAAATGTCCCTCAATGACACTGGAATTCAGGCAAGATAAACAGTTATTTTTATGTACTTGCAGAAAAGTGAAAACTAATGCAACCATCACATCTAAGGACTAGCAAGTTGCAATGTATACATTTTGGTTTATTTGTTTTGGGGTTTAGATATCCATTTTATAAATGATTTTAATGAGAGATAGACAGAGTAGGTCGTATTGGTGGTTTGGGTGTTGAGTGATTAAACCCACCCCCACACAACAACTTCACCCTGGGGCTTGGGCTTATACCTCAGTTCCTGATGTGGAATTATGGCCAAATTTATATCTATATGAAGTGCTCAACAAGAATGTGAGGACACTTTTCCCTTTGCAGCTACTTCTCATAACAGTCCTTTGAACAATAGGACATAAGGTGGACAGATCTGGGCCCCCATCAGCAATGTCCAAGGCCAGGCAAGACTTAATATTAATTAAGGTTAACAGCAGCAACAGTCACTAGGCTCCCTCTCTCAAGTCTGTACTAAGTGTCCATGTGAATTGGATGTCTCCCTCCAGACTCAGGCACAGTCTGCTCATTGAAACCTCCAGACTGGATGACACCCCTCTTTTAGCTCCCAAAGAATTTGCAGCAGAATAGGCCCCCAGCTATGCACAGCTGGGACCTCAATGAGACTAGCAGAATCTTCAGCTGGACTTCCGGGAATGGCAGTAGTCCTTCTGGTCGATAACCTCACCTCCTGGGGAAAAACCAGGCAGCTCCAGGCTTCAGACTATTTATGCTCACTCCCAGCCACCATCTGACCACCCTCCCTCAGGGATTTTCTGGGGCAACATATAGATTCACAAAATAAATATTCAGCTGCTGATTTGCTTCATCCAGCACACTACTTTTCAGAGCTTTCCAGAAGGCAGGGGGAAGCAGTCAAACCTACAGCCAGTGAATGTCAGAGCAGACCAGAGCAATTACAAGCAGCTCCACTTACTTCAAGAGAGCTAAAGAAGGAAATGTATCTAACCTAGCACCTATCTAGGAGGGTGCTACATATAATTGTATAATGTAATCTACGTACAGTATATCTGTACCCTGGTGTAGCAAGAACCAGCTCACTAGCCCATAGTGCAGACCTTAAACATTTAAGAATGATTTGTTTGGAAATAAAGTCAGATGCAGATTGAGAAGAGTGATTTACTTTTTGTGCCATCTGTAAAAATTAAAGAAAAGACCTTTCGGTGTCTTTGCGAGACTATAAACACTGTAAATACAATCACAGTCCTCAGGCCTCTTATTATGTTTTTATTGCCTTTTTAGTAGATACTTTACAACTTGTGAGCAAAGCACGCTGAAGAAAAAGAGATTTGAGATTCCCTGTGTTTCCCCGAGTTAAAAAGCGACTCTTGGTGTGGAGCTGCTTGCTCAGCAGATTGGAATGAGGCAATAGAATCCTCTTTGTTTAGTGTGCATGGTCTGCTATAATATTTTTGCTCTACTTACTTTCTTTTTTTGTGTTCTGTCATGTGCATCATGGTGTTCGAAAAATAACGATATTCATTAGCGAGGTTGACTTTTTTTTTTTTAACTAGGTCTATGAATAGTAGAGACATAAGAGCATGAACAGAGCTCCTACTGTGTGCATGCTCATATGGCAGAAAAAGACTACAAGAGGATTTGTGCTGGACACACTAAATGTAAAGGCTCCATCTCCTGCAGAACCAGACTGAGCTGACAGTTTCCTACTGCATGAACCAGCTATGCATAGATTGGATTTCCAGTTGTGAGGTTGAATACTAAGCTCCATCAGCAGACCTGCAGTATAATTACAGAAAACTTCACATATGTATACATGAACTTATTAAAGTGTGCCAAGTTCTTAAAGTGTCTCTACAGAGCAGAGTAGGGCCAGATATAGACCTTGGGGGGGCCCAGGGCACTTCAGATTCGGGGGGGTGCCCCACTACACAAAGTTGGTTTACTTTCTCAATGAAAGTCACACATTTTTAAAATAAACAAAGGAAACCAGCTCTCAAATCTTCATGCAGACTAGGATTACTGTAACTGTCATCCATTCAGGTGTAGCCCTTAGAAGATCTGGAAATCTTGATAATGGTAAACAAAAGCAAAACAGGGCACACTCTCTACGTGCATTACCGTGGTGAAACACAAATTTATTTAAAAGCATAAAAATGCATACTCACAAACCAAAGGGAGATAAAAACAGAGAAGAAGGCTCTGAAGAAGGGAGTACGTCTCCCGAAACACGTTGGCCTACCTCACCAAGGGTCTACCGTCAGTTTGGACCGTCATTACAGACTCTTCTTCTCTGTTTTTATCCCCCTTTGGTTTGTGAGTATGCATTTTTATGCTTTTAAGTAATGCACAAAGAGAGTGTACCCTGTTTTGCTTTTGTACACATTTTTAAAATACATGACACAACATCATGGTGAGATCATGCATCCACATACACAACGCAGGCCACTTTCCTTAAGAGCATAAGAGCTCTATGTGTGGTTTGCTTGAGCTGCCAAAATTTATTTTAAAAAACAATACAATATACCAGTGCAGAGTAAAAACTTTTACAGATGACGGCAGGCAAAATATTACTTCCCATTTAATAAAAAAAGTAATTTTTCTATTATAATAAATGTTATATTATTTCATTATTACTGTTTTAAATGTATTTATAAATTATTTTTTAATATTGTTTTATAATATTTTTGTATAGAGGGGAGCCCATTCTGTCAAGAGGGCCCCGGGCAGTTGCCCCTTTTCCCCCATTATAAATCCAGCACTGCAGCAGAGTAACAAGTTTATTTTACAGAAGGGACATCTGTCTAGCTTCCTTGGTCTCCACCATCATTCTGATCCAAATTGCCTAACAGGTTGAAATTTACACAAGGCTATGGACAATTCCTCTGCTTCCAAAGGCTGTTGTTCAATCTGTATTGTGTGGAGGTGCGGGGGAGTGTTGGATATTTCTTAGCTAGCTCACAGCCAGGACCAGATCAGTAGATAGCATATGACACTAACTGACTACAGGGGTAAAGTATGTTCACTTTCAAAGTGAATTTTCACTTTCCTTAGTGAATGAGGTGAAACAAAGTTAAAGTATATGTAAACACTCACCTTGTAAAACAACTCAGTCATAGAACAAAGCAACGCAGGTGCTGGGAAACGGTGTTGGTAGTTGCCTGTAGAGTTGGTCAGCAAAGACTGTAGGCAGCAGACAGGGGTTCCAGAGGAGGGTCTGTAGCTTTCAGTCTATACACCCCTGGTAAGATGATGCAGGGTGGGACCCATAGGGCAGATCAAGAAGCCAGCAGTGTCAGTCGAGGTCAAGCACAGGTAAGTAGAAACGAGATGTTATCTGCAGCTGAGCCGGGGTCATACACAGACAAGCATCAAGGATGAGAGAGATGTAGTCTGGAGCCAAGCTGGGGTCATACACAGATGAACAGTACAGTAGGAGAAAGTAGAAAGATCAGGAGCCAGGCCAAGGTCATACATTAGAGTTCAAATGAAAGCAGGGTCCTTCAAAGATCCAAAGTCACAATCAAGAGTTAGGCAGAGAGATGTCCAGGGGTAAGCCAATTTGGCAACGTGTTATCGGATTAATACAGCATCAAGATACGCACTAACAAAGATTGCGGACTAGCTGAAGATCATTCAGCAATTACCAGTCATTTCCTTAAATAAGACGATTGGCACCAATTCTGGAATCTGACGTGTAAAAGTATGCCAGTATGCGCAGATGTCTGTGCAAAGCTCGTACACACACTGCCATGCAAATGCACATTCCCAAACAGGTTACTGGCAAAAGTTCCTAACCTGTGCATTAGTGCATGCACTCCTCTCAATTCTCCTCTTCAATTTACTCTGCAGATACACTTAATTTAGTTAATGAGGTGAAGTTGTGCTGACTTCAGATCAAATCGCGAGCAAGCCAAAAATCAGTTTTTTTAGCTTTCCTTGCACACGCTTGGGCATTCTTAATACAGTGACACATTCTTTGTAGAGTATCACTTTGTTCCACCTCATTTGCGGAGAAGGAAAAATCACTGTAAAAGTGAGCATTCTCTACTATTTTACTAAATCAACCCCCATGTCCTCTACATGTTAAATATTTCTGTTTGATTGGTGTGCACCTTTAATGTTATCATGTTTTTATCAAAATAGTTTGATAAAAGCAAACATTAATGACACCAACATCCTGACTCCACTGCACCCTATGTATGAATCACAGGACCGTGACGCAATGTGTGTCTCTGAACGATATAGAGGTTGTTGCATGTCTCCTCAAAATGCTGCTCGTGAGTCACACGAGCAGGGTTGTTAAGATTCAATGAAAATGATCTGAAATATTGGACAGATAGACACATGGGAAATGTGAGTGGGCTGGGATGAAGCACATGTCAATGTTGAATGGTTGTACTGTTCTGCAAGGAGCATTAGTATGGCTACTCTAGGAACAATCTAAAGCCGGCCAAATACACTATATTGCCAAAAGTATTGGGATACCTGCCTATACACGCGCATGAACTTTAATGGCATTCCAGTCTTAGTCCGTAGGGTTCAATATTGAGTTGGCCCACCGTCTCTGTCCACAAGGTTTAGGAGTGTGTCTATGGCAATATTTGACCATTCTTCCAGAAGTGCATTTGTGAGGTCAGGCACTGATGTCAGAGGAGAAGGCCTGGCTCGCAATCCCCATTCTCAGTCATCCCAGAGGTGTTCTGTTGGATTTAGGTCAGGACTCTATGCAGGCCAGTCAAGTTCCTCCACCCTAAACTTGCTCATCCATGTCTTTATGAAGCTTGCTTTGTTCACTGGTGCGCAGTCATGTTGGAACAGGAAGGGGCCATCTCCAAACTGTTCCCACAAAGTTGTAAGCATGAAATTGCCTAAAATGTCTTGGTATGCTGGCATCTTAAGAGTTCCCTTCACTGGAACTAAAGGGCCATGCCCAACCCCTGAAAAACAACCACACGCCATAATCCCCCTTCACCAAACTTCACACTTGGCACAATGCAGTTGGGCAAGTACCGTTCTCTTGGAAGCTGCTAAACCCAGACACGTCCATTGGATTGCCAGGCAGAGAAGCGTGATTCGTCACTCCAGAGAACACGTCTCCACTGTTCTAGAGTCAAGTGGCGGTGTGCTTTACACAATTGCATCCGACGCTTTGCATTGCACTTGGAGATGTAAGGCTTGGATGCAGCTGCTCGGCCATGGAAACCCATTCCATGAAGCTCTTTACGCACTGTTGTTGTACTACTCTGAAGACCACACGAAGTTTGGGGGTCTTTAGCTGTTGATACCGCAGGCAGTTGGCAACTTCTGTGCACTGTAAGCTTCAGCATGCTCTGACCTCGCTCTGTCATTTTATGTGGCCTACCACTTCATGGCTGAGTTGCTGCTGTTCCCAGTTGCTTCCACTTTGTTATAATACCACTAACAGCTGACCGTGGAATATTTAGTAGTAAGGAAATTTCATGGATGGACTTATTGCACAGGTGGCAACCTATCATGGTACTACGCTGGAATTCACTGAGCTCCTGAGAGCTACCCATTCTTTTGCAAATGTTTGTAGAAGCAGTCTATATGTCTAGGTGCTTGGTTTTATACACCTGTGGCCATGGAGGTGATTAGAACACCTGAATTCAATGATTTGGAGGGGTGTCCCAATACTTTTGGCAATATAGTGTATGTTACAATCTGTACAGTCACTTTTAGATCTAGAAATAACTATGTAGTGCAAGAGCTTGCCTAATTGGATGTGGCCAGCTTTACACATTTATGGGCCCAGTGCAAAGATTGTTTCAGTGAATCCCCTATCCCCTTAATAAAACCTCGATTTAAGGTGGACCTATTATGTCAAAATTATCAAATAAAAAATTTAAACATAAAATTATTTCACTCTTGCTCTTCAGCTCTGACAGCTTAAGTCAAATGGCCCGTTGTTGTCACTCATTGCTGCTAAAGCCTTGTTTTAAACCAGTGAGATAAAACGGATCAAAATGGCTGCCCCACGTACCTATAGATAGTAAGAAATTATACATAATAGAGATAAGCAAACTTCTGAATTTCCAAACCAGCAGCTCCATTGAAGTCAACAGGAATCCAATCTAGGCTCCAAACAATGTGCAGAATGGTATGGGAAGCTCCTGACAGCCCTGTCTGATAAGATGCTGAGGCCAATAAACAGCCTAAGCCACTTCCTTTAAAAATTCTACCAGCAATATTAAGATGAATAGGTGTGACCTAGTGGCCCTGGCAGTCATGCTAAGGGTACCACTCTAAGGCATAGTTTTGGGTGGGACCTGGTGGCACTGGCAGTCATGCTAATGGTACTCTAAGGCACAATTTTTGTTGGGGCTTAGTTTTTAGGTGGAACCTAATGGCACCAGCACTCATTGCTAAGGGCAATAGCAGAACCAAGGCATAGTCTTTCAAGCAGCCTTTAATTCTTTTCTCCCAGACTTTTGGAAATCAAAAATAGGCCTGAACATGCTTTTCCTGTGCCTGCATGGGTTTCCTCCGGGTACTCTGGTTTCTTCCCACACTCCAAAGACATGCCAGTAAGTGAATTGGCTCCTGTCTAAATTGGCCCTAGTGTATGTATGAATGTGAGCTAGGGACCTTAGATTGTAATTTCTTTTGAGGGTTAGGGACTGGTATAATGCTTCATGTACACGAACAGCTCCTAAACTCAAGTTTAGGAGCTTTTGGCATTTTTTTTGCCAGAGCTCCTAAACTCAACTCCATAAAAGCCTATGTATCTATGTACACATAGGCTTTTAGCAGAGTTTAGGAGCTGCCACGTTTAGGTGAGGTTAAACCTCGCTCTCCTAAACACAGAAGAATCATGTTCAGGATAGGAACCTTTTGACCGTGGGAAAACGCTAAACCGTGGTACTGCGGTTGCCACGGTTTTGCCACGTTTTGTGTTTTCCCGCGGCCGGTGGTCAGGGTAGGCTCATGTACATGAAGCCAAAATGTATATGTAAAGCACTTTGTAAATTGCGGGCACTATATAAGTACCTCAAATAAATAAATTCAAATTTGGCTTGAGCCATATGAATTAATTAGATTCTAAGTGAATCTAAGTGTACAATCTCAGCATTTCTTGGAGCCATTATGAATTAACCCATGTGTGCATGAGTGTCTAATAAACAATATAAAGTGAGATGGAAAATTAATATTTACTTTACAAACAGTTTGCACCTGGTACAGTGCCTAACATTTTATATTAGGGTTTCAAATGTTACAACTCTGTTAAGACTCATAAAAATGTTAGCAATAATTTAGGTTTATGATGAGGATTGAGTAGTATTCAACAGTATGTGTATTATTTAAACTGACCATAGATATTAAAATTCATACTGATGTCATGAACCAAAAACACAAAATTCTCTGGGGTATCTTGGCTTTGTATATCAAAACCAATTTAAGGGAACAAAGCCCATCGACACATGCCCTAAAGCTTCTGATAGCTAGCTTTATGCTGTTTTTCCTAGATATGTAATCTGAGCAAAAATTTAATATGTCATGGGTGGTATTACAGGGTTGATGAATATATAGCATGATAAAAAAAAGGTTGTTGCGTAAATAAATTGGGATGATTTTTTTTTATTATAGTATAGAGATTATAGAGGTAATAGGCATCAAGTAGATCCCAACCTGTACAGTAGGTAGAATAAAACATTACCAATATGCTTGGAGAGACAGGTGAAGCAATGACTTTAGTTGAAGTCTCTCGCTGCTCCAGGAGTATTGTTTTCTTATTTGTTTCTGCGCAGCAGACAACTGACATATTAAATATAAGTTTCATAACATGTTTACTGCATGTGCTCTGTACAGCTCCATACTACACTAAAGACTGGGGAATGGAGTTGGGACATACTCTTTTGGAGGCCAACTAAGATAAAGCCTTCGGCTGACACACTAGTAGTGCTCAGATCTATCAACACTCATCTCCTTGACCCTGCAGACTGCCCTTCTATTCAACATACCATAATCTATTCCATTGTCACTGCACGTTGGAGCATTTTAGGACTTTTCTTATAGGCAGAGAAATCCCTGATTACAAGATATTGGAGAACCCAACCCTCCCTGCACTTGCCAAGTGGACTGTAGAGCTCAACCAGTTTATGATGATGGAGGAGCTCACTGCTCTCCTCCAAGACACCTACCAAAACTTTGATGGTTTGGTAGAGCACCTAGATTAATTACTTACACTCTAGGCACCTTCAGACATATCTCGGATAGTGGCGATCAATGTCTTTGTGCAGATAATCAGGTCCCACTTGTGGTCACCTAAAACCCATGTGTAGAAGCTTTACGAAAGATCACAAAGAGCTTCAGCCTCTTCTGCAAAAAGGTGAAAGACCTAGACGAAAATTTCCATAACCACCCCTACTAGCATCTTGACAACCACCCAATCTAAGACTGCTTTTTGTGAGAAATTCCCTAAAAAGCCAAATACTAAACGAAACATCTCCCTGCATGCAGAAAAGAAGTGAAACGTGCACTCTTATCCAGAGCACCAATAGGGTACCAGTACTGGGATCACAGCAGGTGTAGAAAATACAGGGTACTTTTTGCTGCAAATCCTCAGGTGTGGTATATCTGATATTTTGTGCAAAATGCCCTAAGAAATTCTATGTTAGAGAGAAAGGTCATACCCTCTGCCAGCAAACGAATCTTTATAGATTGATACAATGGCTATAAATGATTACAAGATTAGGGTACTGATGGGGAACTTCATATCACAGAAAGAGAGTCTGGAATTAAAATGTAAATTCAACATTTTTTTTTCTGTGGTCTAAACTTTATCTGCCACTATGCTGTAATGGAATTTTTGACCCCTGCCGATAAATCCTCCTTTTCCCCAAAGCTTGTTATCAAAGGTATGTAGACATTTCAAAAGGACTCTCATTCTTGACAGATTTGACCTATTCATCATAGGTGACAGATTTGCTTGGACTTTTTATCTTCAAATCAATTGACCCAATAACACTCTTAGTTCTGATAATGATAGCTATATCCTAACTGTTTACAGCAACCATCACTTTTCAGTGTGTCAAAAAATGGTTGAATTCTATTAATGGTTGTATTTCATTACTTCTCTGGTTCTTGGAAATTTCAAAAGAACTTTCATTTGAAGTGAGAATTGTGCCTGAACTTCTTATCTTCAAGCCAATTACCCCAATACACTTCTAAGCTGATCCTTATCTAAAGCTAAGCTGGCCATAAACTCCATGGATTTTGCTTTGTTCCTCAGGAACTTGCACCTCCTCCCAACATCCATCAATTGAAAAAGAAATTAAGTTAGGCCTCTTTCACATGGGCGGTCCATTTTTTCAGTTTTTCCGTTGATCATCCATTTACATCTACATGCATCAACATCTGTTTTTGGAACGGATTAAAGCCCTATTTTTGTTCCGGTAAAAAAATGGAAGGGACGAAAAACAGATATAAACAGACAAACAGTCTGTTTTTGCATCCATTTTTGCATTGGTAGTGGATGTAAAAAACTGATGTAAAAATTGATGAAAAACTGATTTGTTTTTTCGTTGAAAAAAACGTGACTGCACTGATGAAAAAAAAATACCCATGTGAAAATTGCATATGGAAGAATATTGTTGGCCAAAATACTGTTTGCATATTTTGACATTCAATGGCCAGAATGAAAGGTTCATCCACCCGCACTGTATAGCATGGGTTGAGGAATCTGTATTCTAAATGGTAAAAAAAACCCATCATTGTTACAACAGCCTTTACCACTCATGTGTGTCCACTTTAAATTAGCCAATTAAAGGAATCTGCTAAATTCCAAAGTTTCTGTATTAATACATGACGACCAGGGTGCCACATTGTACTCCTCATAAATAGAATATGTTTCAATATGTTTTATTCACAAAAACAGTTTCTGATTAACGCAAAGTTGTCAGTGTTAAATTCTTTATCAGATTTCGCCAGGACCACGGTATCTGAAAGCTAAGCAATAGCACTTTACTGTATCGTCTCTGAGCAGAGAATGTACGATCTATCACTTCTCCTTTGTGTTTCAGTCCCATAAAATGCACTGCACAGAAATTGGCTCGTGCGTGGGATCAAATCAGCAGTGGCACCTCAAATCACTAAGGCCTAAATGTAGCTGAATCACTTAACCCTTCACTCCCAGCTCTGAGAGGAGCTCACACTGACAAGCTCTTGTCCTCCACACTGTACCACTTTGTTCTATTTATCACAGAATGCCTGCTCCCTCCAGTCCCTCTTCCTGCGGCCAGAGCCAATGACACTGACTATAATAGCATACGGGGCTCCGAAAGGCTCCTCAGCTGTTGGCCATACCCCCTCACACTATTCACCAAAGTATCCATGGTTGCTAGGCTACATTCCCAAGAACAGCTGATCCCTTTTAATGGATGGTGAGCACACACCAGCCCCAAGCTCCTACAAGGCCACACTGTCTTCAACCAACAAACTATCAGCATCATACTCAGTATATATTGTGAGGGTTTTGCATTAAAAAGAGCAGTTGAAGATTGGCACATATCAGTCATGAAGTACATGCAAGTGTCTTTCCTCACAGAGACATATCCACCATGTACAACGTAGGCATTATAGGCATTTGACCAGTACTAGGAATCAGAATGGCAAAAGATGGAACTAAACTCTTCAAAATACCTCACCTGTGACATTTACCTCCCCCGCCAGCCACTGTTACCTCCCCCTAACTAATTGCAGGCTCTAGCGCACTGCTTAGAGTGCATTCAACAGGCAGGTAAGTGTGTCTTATTGCAGAAGAGATATAGCACGTGTCTACTGCATTAAAGAGCTGCCTGCTGGCAGTTTTTTTAAAATGATAAGTTAAAGGCTGCTACACAGTGGCCAAATATTGGCCGGCAGTGGCCAGTTCAACAGAAACTGGCTGACATTTGGCCACCATGTACAGCAACCTGTCTGAAAGAACCCGGCCTTATGTCTTGTGTCTGTGGAACAGGCATGCCTGAAAACCAGCAGCCGACCAGCATCTGATCAGCCGATGGCTGCGAATGCAGATCAGTGTGTCCTGGCTGTGGAGGCAGTCCCCCTCTCAAAACACAATAGCTCAGCAGGGGAGATCGCTGTACTAATATCGCTTGTGTTAGTACAGGTATTTTTTTTTTTGTTCATGAAACGAATGTGTACCCCTCATTAGTTTTGCTTTAAGCTGGCTATGCAAGCACTATTGCCACTGACCACCAGTGTAATGGGAAGCCCTTCTCCTACTGACCAACAGTATAAGGGAGCCCTTTTCTGACTTACTACCCATGTAAAGGAGCATTTCATGACCACCAATGTAAGAGTGGCCCTTCACTGGCCACCAGTATACCACTTATTTACCAACCATCAGTGTAAGCAAGTTTTCCTCTACTGACCACCAGTGTAATGGGAAGCCCTTCTCCTACTGACCAACAGTATAAGGGAGCCCTTTTCCGACTTACTACCCATGTAAAGGAGCATTTCATGACCACCAATGTAAGAGTGGCCCTTCACTGGCCACCAGTATACCACTTATTTACCGACCATCAGTGTAAGCAAGTTTTCCTCTACTGACCACCAGTGTAATTGGAAGCCCTTCTCCTACTGACCAACAGTATAAGGGAGCCCTTTTCCGACTTACTACCCATGTAAAGGAGCATTTCATGACCACCAATGTAAGAGTGGCCCTTCACTGGCCACCAGTGTACCACTTATTTACCGACCATCAATGTAAGCAAGTTTTCCTCTACTGACCACCAGTGTAATGGGAAGCCCTTCTCGTTCTGACCAACAGTATAAGGAGGCCATTTTCCGACATACTACCCATGTAAAGGAGCATTTCATGACCACCAATATAAGAGTGGCCCTTCACTGGCCACCAATGTACCACTTATTTACCGACCATCAATGTAAGCAAGTTTTCCTCTACTGACCACCAGTGTGAGGAAGCACTACAATTTCCACTGTTTGTGTTTTCTTTTCTGGTTAATATCATTATTATTCATTTTATTATATTTGCTGGCAATAATTGTGTCATATAGGCCAGCCCTGGTTGTCAAATGTGCTATCTCAACTTACTGTTCCAGCTAACGTACTGTGAGATGTCATTATGAGCTGCTCTTGACTTATACTTGCCCATGAGTTATAGACCAGAGCACAAATGAGAAATAGCACTTTACTACAGTACAACTTAATTCAGTCTGATGAGTCTCCCTTTGGCAATTTTGTACTATATACAATTTAATGTATGCATCTTATGTAACCCTATATACTTTTGTCATAAAGTGGTAAGCTGACATTGAATAGCTGAAAAGTAATTCCAAAAACTTTGGAAGAATTAGGTAGGGATCAACAGATTTATGTCACCCGATACCAGTCGTAAATTATAACAGGCTGCACGACATGTTCTAGCTGTTATAAAACAAAATAGGCTTTAAAATAGTTTCACTTCAAATAAAATATGGGTAATGGAGTGAAATCACGCTAGCATTTTGATGCCGTACTGGATTCAGTTTTTTGTTTTCCAGTGATGAAGATTCAAGCAGTGTAGTTCTGTGCGCGCAGAAAAAGTTACCAGCAGGCAAAAAATGATTATGTTACTGAATTAGAAATGGACATTTTCTGAGAATGGCTGAAAACCAGATAAAATTATTTCTGTGTTTATTTAACTGTTCGGTCCAAGAGCAGGGGTGAATAGTCAAGGTGATCCTATATACAGTATGCAGGGGCGGACTGACAACTCATGGGGCCCCCGGGCAATAGGGGATCATGGGGTCCCTGTGTCCTTGCCCAAACTCAAAAAAGCCTATGAAAAAGGTACCAGGGGCATCTCATGGGGCCCCCTACTAACCCCGGGCCCTCGGGCAGTGCCCGAGTTTCCAAATGGTCAGTCCGCCCCTGACAGTATGTACCAATTTTTATAAAAGAGAGAACATTAGTCACCATTTCCCAACAATAATTGCAGGTATGGATAAGTAGAATCAGAATTTCCTGTCCAATTATACGCTTGTATATTGCATGGGTAAGTTGGAAAATCCAATCAACAGTTAGAATACAGCGACCGAATATCAGTAGGTACTAGTCTCAATATATTTATTCACCTTACACAGTGCTTTGGAACATAATCCTCATGCTATTTGTTTGACAGTCCTTTGCATAGAAGCCTAGAAAATGGCTATTACTGTTTTTTAATATTCGTCTCCTATTGAAATCAGTGGGGTTAGGAGAACTATATTTAATACTCTACGTGGTTAACCCAATACTGTAAATAGTGTTAAATTGGTGAAATATTGTGCAATTAGTGACAATCATGAGCAACAATGCTCTCAATGTGGATTAATTGCATAAAAAAAAATCAAAACATAAATATACATGTACACAGTGCACCTATATGCAAATCTTATAAAGTCCCAATCCACCGCTAGCAACTTTCAAATATTGAAGTCCCAATGTGAGACACTTTCCCCACCGACATCCAACGTGAGAATAAGTGATGCAGTGATCAATTATCTTCTCTGTAAAAATTCTTCAATGCACTAAGATTCTGAGTAGGAGGGTTTATTATAAGTATAGCAGTTATAGAGGCACAAGTTTATTGTCGGCCGCTAATATGATTGTAGTGTGGCACATTTATCTACTAGAGGCAGCACAGCATTTATTTATGTTTGTTTTCTAATGAACAAAGATTAGGATTCTTTTATTATGTGCTTGCAAAAAGGTAGTATTAAAGGATAAATTCACCTTTTGACCAAAAATAATAAATGCACATTTTTTGCAGGTAAGAAAATATGCATTTATTATTTTTGGTTGCAGGAGCCTGCAGATCTGTCAGTATATCTACTTGGCTGTATGGAGTGTACGAGCAAGCCATGGTAGTTCATTGAAAACTACAAGCTGACAGCCGCTAAGGCTGTTGGGACTTGTAGTGCATTCATTCATTGAAGTCTGTGAATGAATGACGCAGCCATTGGGGCGGAGCCAGGGGCGGACTGACCATTTGGAAACTCGGGCACTGCCCGAGGGCCCGGGGTCAGTAGGGGGCCCAATGAGATGCCCCTGGTACCTTTTTTCATAGGCTTTTATGAGTTTGGGCAAGGACACAGGGGCCCCATAATCCCCTATTACCCGGGGGCTCCATGAGTTGTCAGTCCGCCCCTGGGCGGAGCCCCACACAGCCACGCTCTATCCAAAAAGTGACAGTTTGTACGGGTGGAACATGTAACATGTTCCCAAAGGTGAACTTATCCTTGAAGTTCTCTCTCCCATTGTAGCAAGAAAGGGAGTTCCTGCGGGGGCCCCAAGGCTATTAAGTAGGCATATAGTTGATATTGGTTCAACTGCAAGGCAGGCAAACCTAGGTACATTTGTCCCATCCCTAATTGTCACCCTTTGGACAGGCTAGTCTTAGGCTGCTTTCACACTGAGGAGTTTTTCAAGCGTTTTTGCATTACAAAAACCACCTGAAAAGTTTAAGAAAACTGCTTCCCTGTGTATGTGAATGTTTATCTATGTATGTTTTCACACTGAGGAGTTGCGCTTGCGGAGCGGTGTAAAAACTGCTTGCAACATCTTTGGGGAGTTAGAAAAAAGCCCCAAAAAGCCTCTTACCATTGAAATCAATGGAATCCGCCTGAACAATACCAGAAAAGCATCTTAACCACTTCCATACTGGGCACTTTTACCCCCTTCCTGCCCAGGCCGATTTTCAGGTTTCAGCGCTCTCACACTTTGAATGACAATTGCACGGTCATACAACATTGTACCCAAACTAAAATTTTATCATTTTCTTCACACAACTAGAGCTTTCTTTTGGTGGTATTTAATCACCACGGGGGGTTTTATTTTTTGCTAAAAATGTTGAAAAAAAAACACGTTTTTCTTTGTTTCTGTTATAAAAGTTTGCAAATAAATAATTGTTCTTCATAAATTTAGGCCAAGATGTATTCTGCTACATGTCTTTGGTGAAAATAACCCAAATTAGGATGTTTTTTTTAGTTTGTAGGAAAGTTATAGAGTTCACAAACTATGGTATAGATCTGAATATTGATCAATCCTGAAGTACTGACAGCCAATCTAATTTCTTGAGGTCCAAGAATGTCAGAACAGTACAGATATCCCCAAATGACCCCTTTTTGCAAAGTAGACAGTCCAACTTACTTCACAAGAGGCATGGCGAGTTTTTTTTGAAGTTGTATTTTTTTTTGTCATAATTTTTCGGAAAATTAAAAAATTAAAAAGATTATTTTCACAATTTTTTTTACATACTGTCACTAGTGCAGTACAGCGTCATCATATAACTGGCATGGCGATGATCAGGGACACTGACTGGTGACAGTATGAAAAAAATATATATATAATTTTTAAAAAAACTTTTTATTATTTTTAATTTTTTTTTTACATTTTTTTTCTTTTTTAAGATTTTTTTTTCATATTTCACTATGACCAAATTAGTACAATGTTACCATAGTAACATTGTACTACTTTGGGGAAGTGATCAGTATTTTTTTTTTTACACAATTTGCTTACAGCAAAGAATTACTTTGCTATAAGCAAGCATTTACCTGAATGACATCGATTCATTCAGGGGGTTTTTTTTTGTACTTAGCTGTGATTTGGCCACGGCTAATCACATGACACAGCTGGGCTGTGATTGGCCCAGCTTGTGCATGTGATTGCTGTGACCATTCACAGCTAGGCACACTAGTATACAATGGATGGCATGAATGAAGCCATCCATTGTATACAACTGTCATGTGACCTGATGTGATTGGTCACAGCAGGCCACATGGTACCAGCAACGGGGCCGGTACTCAGATCTGTCATCGGTCGTGCCCGAGGTACACGGCCGGTAACAGATTGCGCTGCTGCGTGCCTTTGCAGGCGCACAAACTGCGCATGTGCGAAAGGACGCCATATGGCGTCCACCCAGAAAGGTGAGGGTTTTTGCCGGCCGCCATTCAGCCATAGGCCGGGGGGGAACCGGTTAAAAATGCCTCAAAAACGCCTATGAGAAGTATTTTTGGTGCAGTTTTTAAGTCACGTGTCCTTTAAAAAACGCCCAAAAAAACACGGTAAAAACGCCTATGCATTTTCTAGTGAATCAGTGTGAAAGTAGCCTTAAGCTGGCTATTTACATTTTGATTTCAAGTAGTGGGCTGAAGCACTGCTAGCTGTTGTATTCTGACAGCCGACTGTCAGAATACCCAAACAATGGATGCTGTTGATTGGCAGGAGATACGGTTTTGCAGGCCATAGATGGGGAGAAAAACTGCAGATTTTTCTTTTAAAAAATCGGTTGTTCAAGTGGCCGACGTTACCATCAATGGTAAAAAAAATCGGCCGATTTTCTACCCGTCTAGAGCCGGCAAAAAGTGTCCCTGCAGAGAGCTCTGCTATTTCTTTGACAGTTCTCTGACAGTTCCTTGACATTTATAGAAGTTGCAACAATGTATCTATTTGTTTCCATTTAGGATACAGATGTTTTTATTTGGAAACAAATAGATACAATGTTTCAACCGCTGTAAATGTCAAGGAACTGTCAGAGAACTGTCAGAAATAGCAGAGCTCTCTGCAGAGACACTTTTTGCTGGACTGGAATTCTTCTTATTTTCATCCTACTTCTTCTTCTTCTTCTTCTTCTTCATCCTCATCCTCTTCTTCTTCTTCTTCATCCTCATCCTCTTCTTCTTCTTCTTCTTCTTCTTCTTCTTCTTCTTCATCCTCATCCTCTTCTTCTTCTTCTTCATCCTCATCCTCTTCTTCATCCTCATCCTCTTCTTCTTCTTCTTCTTCATCCTCGTCCTCTTCTTCATCCTCATCCTCTTCATCTTCATCATCCTCATCCTCTTCTTCTTCTTCTTCTTTTTCTTCATCCTCATCCTCTTCTTCTTCTTCATCCTCATCCTCTTCTTCTTCTGCATCCTCATCCTATTCTTCTTCTTCATCATCCTCATCCTCTTCTTCATCATCATCATCCTCATCCTCTTCTTCTTCTTCATCCTCTTCTTCTTCTTCTTCTTCTTCATCCTCATCCTCTTCTTCTTCTTCCTCATCCTCTTCTTCTTCATCCTCTTCTTCTTCCTCTTCTTCTTCTTCATCCTCTTCTTCATCGTCTTCCTCTTCTTCTTTTTCTTCTTTTTGTCTTCCTCTTGCAGGTCACTGCTCATGCGCAGATTTTTTATCGGTAAAAAATCGGCCGATTTGCCCACTAATTGCCGCGGAAATCGGCCGATCGGCAAAATCAGCCGATTTTTTTCCAACTTTACCGGAAAAAAAAAACGGCCAAAATACCGAAAAACGGCCGACCAAATCGCCCACTAACGATCCGAAAATCGGCCGATTTTATTTTCGGCCGAAAAATCGGCCGATTTTCGACCCATCTATGGCCTGCATTAGGCTGACTTTTTTCCACCTGGCTTCTTCTATTTTAGCAGTTTCACCCGCAGCTCAAATTTCGTCCAATTCACAAGCTGTGTTTGGCCAGCTATAGACATTTAATTTTTTAAAAACTTTTCTGTAAACGAAAAACTGAAGCACAACTTCAGTTAAAATTTACTAAGCTGGTACCACAGTGGAGTTTTTTGCTTTTTGGGAAAAAGGTTTAGGCCATATAAATTAAAATCAGCTGTTGTTAGCATCCCCAGTTATTATTATATGTTTTGTCCCAACCTTGCAATTGTCACTTTTGCTGGACAACTTGCATGTTAATATGGAGAAAATATAAATTAAAACATGAAATAAGAAAAAAATTCATACAATATATTGAATACTATCATTACAGGCATTAATCTCATGCCACTTCTGCGAAAATCTATAACATACGGTAAGTTTTCAAAAATCTCAGTTGTAATTGGATAGACTTGAATCTGTCCTCTCACTGCTTTATGCCTGGAAATTATAGACAATTAGTCTACAAGTCTGCAGCCAGAACAAACTTTGTATTGCACCAACACACTAATCTGGACACTGATAGACTGGGTAATAACATGTCCCTTTATCTAATCAGAGAACTGCTGTATGACCAAGGCTCTGTGACTGGTGAAAGATCCATTTTAACCCTTTAGTGAATTGCACATTCTAGTTTGAAAATTGCAGTTGGACGCATGCTGTGGGGTTATTGTCCTACAGAGTGCTCTTCATCGCTTTAGAGCAGGCAAACAATGAAAGATAATTGCTAATTGGTTGCTCCTTGCCATATAAATAAGACAATTTGTCTTTATTCTGCATAAGGCTAATTACAGGCAGCATTTATAATCTAGAGCTTCTCTTTATTGGTTCATCTGCTGGATACTGTAGGAGAGAGCCTTTTGTATAAAGAACTGCTAATAACCACGGATCTGGACTTTGTAATGTTGTTTATTTTTAAATGAAAGAAATTCTACCGAAACAGTTTTAGTTGTATGTGAAATGGTTTGAGATCAGTCTACTGTATTAAATTAATTTCAATATAAAGATCAGTTACAGGCAATTCTACAAAGTCACATTTGTGGCCCTTACATAGCGTGGTTCTGTCTGATCTAGGTTATCTTTAGTGTTGGTGAGATAAAATATGAAGGAAAAGTGCTAAATCTTAATGATCCTTCTCTGCCTGCAGAACACAGTGATCAGTGCCAATGATCAGTGACTGCAAGAAAAAAATCGATGGATCAACTTCAGTACAACCAGCCTGCCCATGAATGGATCGAATCACAGCCGGTCCCTAATGAACTGGCCAAGATTCAACCCAACTGTGGCAGGCTTCACCTTGTCAGAGTTTTTAATCCTGTCTGTCTTCTTTTGGGGAGATTTCCTTTTGCTTTTTTGTTCCAAAGACTTGGCAGAAAGTAAGATGAGACCTCCAAAAAACAAGGAGATACCTGCTTTTAGTTGTCAACAGAAACGGTTCCCCCATTTAAAGTTTTCCCATTATCCTCTGTTTATGGGACAACCCAAAGATATTGGATTTCCCCTCGCTTACCACACTGGAGACATTGGTAACCAAGGCTGATAGTGAAGGTGAATATCCAACAAAGGAACATATACAGCAACAAAACCTGAACAAAGGTTCTACCTTTCCACATTCTATACAAAACAACAGCAAAAAAGTTGGCTTTGCATATACTTTAAGGCTCCATGCACAATGGGCATTTAAGTAACGCTGGTAGCGTTAGCTTGTAAAGTTGTGTTTAAAAGGTGAGTTTTTAGTGTTTTTGCATTGGCGTTACCCGTGTTTGCGTTATTTATAGTTTTTTACACAAAAAATAAATAAAATTTGTGCTCAAAAAACTCCCCAAAATGCCAGTTTGCCTCGTTTTACCACGTTTTTCAGTATTAGAGCGTTTTTACAGCTTAAAAACCCCACTAGTTCTAGGGTTTTTTTCCAGCCAAAAAATGTCCCTGCCAAAAAACGCTGATTACAGTCTATGTGTGCATGGACACATAGGATAACATGCTGGAGGGTTTACTGGTTGTAGAAAAAAAACACCAAAAACAGCAGATTTAAAAACATCTAGTTTGCATGAGGACTAAAGGAAAACTGTATTGAGATAAATTTGTAGGTTGCCATTGCTGACCTCCATCTAAAAATGATAGTTCCCAGGCTATCTCTAGATTCAGTACTTTCAGTTACTGAGCGAGGACATGCTTGCTATGAGTGAAGTCATACTAAAGTCAGAACTCCTGATCTGCATGCTGGTTCCAATTAAGCCAAATAGAAAACATTGAAGCCAGAAAGAGAGGTTAGCAAAGACAGTCTACATGCTCTCTTAGCTCATTTTTTCTTTAGGGCACCCTTGAATATGACACCAGTAAAATGTAATATTTACAATATTTGATAAAATATTACTGCTACAATGCCTAAATATAGAGGAACATTCTGATATTCGAGTTCCTTCTGATTTTATTAGAGGTTCCTTGAGCAGCAATGATGCATTCATTTCCCACCCACGCTGACCATCAATGCAACTAGGAAATTTTCCACTAACCACCAATGCAAGGGGTCACTTCTACACTGACTAAAAATGTTAGAAGACACCACAATTTTCACTGTCTGACTTTCTTTTCTGTAGTTATTATTAATTTCAAGACTTTTAATAAGGATTTTGTAGGGAAAAGGTGACAAAATTACCTGTTCTGGGTTGTAAATACGCTAGATACATCATTATACTTATTCTTTTATTAAACACTTTTCGTCAACTTGAAGATCACACAGATGTGCCATGGGCTGTAGGCATAATCCTTTTTATTTCCAGTAAAAGTTTTTATTAAAATCTGCAAAATGAGGTATAATCCTTTTTAGCAGTGGTTCCCCGAGAACTTGAAAATTATTTTAAGGGTTCCTTATGGGTTTAAAGTTTGAGAAAGGCTGGTCTAGTATGTAGAGCCTTGGTGTCCAACCTACAGCTCAAGCAGCACGTACTAAGTGTTTTCCTTGCCTTCAAAAAGTATTTTCAAGGCACCCCTTGAAATTTTCAAGGGGTATGAATACATTTTCAAGGCACTGTAGGTGCTTAGGAGCCAGTGAGGGAAAAGTATTAATTACATTTCCGCAAGTGGACCTCCCCTGATACAGACTCCAATGAAAAGCGTTGAGGACAGCAATGTCTTTCTCCCTGAGCTTGTAAGCTTGTAGTACGGTCTTGTCCACGTATAGTGTTCATTGGGAATTTTATTTTTTTCCTTCATATTCATTTTTTTTGTATAACTTCCATATGCAGCTTCCTTATTGTACCAGTTTAACATTTTAATTATGTATTTTTTTCAGGTTTACACATACAGTACACTTATTTATATGTAGATTTTTTTTCTCTAATGATTGTTATATTAGAGTTTTGTTGTGGTGGTTTTTTTCACTTATTTTTTTTTTATTATTATTAGATTGAATTTTTCCCCCATGTCTTTTTCATGTGTATTGTTTCAGTTATAAATGTAATGGTGCAATGGCATCAACTTACCATGTAGAATCTGATATCATTCATTCTGAAAATAAATCTATATTTGCCTACATTTATAGGTCAGGTTGATCCAGGGAATATCAATTTGCCTCTCTGGGGATCCGGAAGGAATTTTTTTTCCAAGCAGGAGCAAATTGGATCATGGTTTGCTGGGTTTTTTTTTCTTCCTCTGGATCAACTGTTGGTGTAGGATTATAACTTTTTTTTTTTTTCTATGGTTGAACTGGATGGACCTTTGTCTTTTTTCAGCCAGACTAACTATATAATCTATTGCACCTTATTACTTAATATTCATTTCATTACATGTATACATGTTTGTGAATATGTGGGCATTTGTGGATGCATGCATGTTCATGCACATGTCTTTGTATGTTATCCATGATGTTTTATGTTTGTTAGGCTCATGATCTTATCAGTCACAATTATTTTTACATTCTATTATGTTTTATTGTAGCCCTGATGAAGGGGGAGTTCCTTTGACCCTCAAAACCTCCGTTGTTCCACCACCTGAATGCTACTGCATCTTGATCGCTAGCAATGGGATTAGCATCTCATCTCAGTTTGTAAGGGAGTGATTCCATAGGGACAGACAGTCTCATAGTGATTCTTTGACCTTTGCGATCCTGCCGCTGGGTGTTTTTGGCTAGAAGCAGACTCACCTGTCTTACATCAGCTTTAGAAAACAACCTAAACCCCACTCTAGAACCTATTGAGATTTTTGAGTATCTGTGTTCCAAGCAAATGTCAAACTATTACACCAGTCCTCACCCCAAAGAAATTACATCTAATGCCTTTACCAAAGTCTTAAAAGTGGAACATTTCTTCCAAGGTGCTCTCCCCTGGAGTTTTTATTAAAAACTTTTTGTTTTCATTTTTTTACTTCTCAAATCTTGGCCTCTATCTGTGCACTGAAAACTGAAAATGCTATTTCATTCATTTTTGATATTCAGCGCAAACTCACTCATCCATCTATGTCTCCATGCTTTATTTTGTTAAAAAATAAAATCACTTTTAAACCTCCCCCCTAACATTTTTAGCTGTGGCCATCTTGAATAAGGGCAGATTAATAGTTAAGCATGAACTATTTCAGCATGAACTATTTCTAATCCTTATGCTAGTTTTAGTAAATAGATAGAAATGTATATCATGTTTACATGTTAAACTTTTGTTTACATTTCTTTTTTCTTTCTGGATTCTAACCTAGGCTAAAATGATGTCATACATCCTAGGAGTCTTCATGGGCGTTTTTTTTTCTTTCATCTAGAGGAGGGGCTTTTTCAGATAAGCACAACCTCCTGCCTGCATGCCTGTGCTAGGGACAGATGGATTCTAGGAAGTAAATGCTATATGAAACATCAGCCCTTACTCAAAATGGCCACAGCTAAAAATGTTAGGGGGGGTGGGGTTTAAAAGTGATTTTTGTTTTAACAAAATAAAGCATGAAGACATAGATGGATGAGTGAGTTTGCTCTGAATATTAAAAATGAATTAAATAGCATTTTCAGTTTGCAGTGCACAGATACTGTTAGGTTTCACTTTGAACAAAAAGTATGTTTTTTGCTTTTCTAATCATACCTACCTAGGCAGATGCAGTATCCATCTGTCTGTCACCACTTTCTGCCCTGACACCCCCTCCCCACCCTCCGTCCTCAGTGCTCACCGGAGCAGTGTGCCATACAGGGGGCGAGAGAGTCTCGCACGGTCTATTAGCGGTTCACTGAGAGTGTGAGCCAGGAGGCAGTCCAGGTTTCTGGGTGGATCCCGGGCATATGGTCATGATCTTTTCCCAGCCTGCACTGCCTCTGTGACAAATGGGTCACAGGAGTGCAGAACAAACTCTGATCCACAGAACAAACCACTGATCCACAGAAGTACAGCCAAACAAGCTTCGGCTATACTTCTCCTTTAAGAAAGACAACGCTAGACTTTAAGTACATTAAAGTACATTATTTTTTATTTTAACTACTTGAGCTCTGGAAGATTTTACCCCCCTTCATGAATGGGACATTTTTTGCTATTCGGCACTGTGCTATTTTGCCTTGCAATTGCACGGTCATGCAACACTGTACCCAAATTAAATTTATAAAAAAAGACTGAAATTTATGAAGAAAAAAAATATTTTTTATTTTCTGCTCTAAAACATATTCAATAAATTTTTTTTTAAAAAAAAAAGCCTTTTTGTTTAAAAAAAACCAAACCCCAATGAGTGTAAATTAATTGGTTTGTGTGAAAGTTATAGCGTCTACAAACGATGGTATATATACTGTAATTTGTATTCTTTTATTTTATACTAGTAATGGCGGTGATCAGTGATTTATAGTGTGACTGTGATAGTGTGGCTGCAATCCGACAAAAAATGACACGTTTTGGGAACTAACTGCTACTGACATCTCCAGTGGCATCAAAGCGGAGCACCAGCCAAAAGGGGAAGTTCCGCTTTAAGCCTTTGTCCTCCGCTCCCCATTAATCCCTTGGAGCTGGCGCCTCCTTGCCCTTTAATGGTTTCAGAAACTGGGGGGTGGGTGGGGTTTTAGGGTCACGTGTCCGCCATGATTCGCTGTCACGGCGGTTACATGATCGGGAAAGGTCCCGATCACAAGAGGAGATCGGGACCTTTCCGTGAGTACCGGAAATGTGTGCTGGGAGCGCGCAGGGCGCGCTCTAAGCACATATGTTTTTTTTAATTGCACGCAAATGTGCAGAAGCTCGGCGTCAAGGCCCAGACTCCGAAAGGCCGCACATTTGCGTGTGCTTGGCATGAAGAGGTTAAGGATTGGCACGTTGGGAGAGCAGGTACACAAATTTGACAGGTACCCACTTCCGCTGCAATCACTTAGGCGATCAGAAGCGGAAGTTATCCTCCCTCCCTCTCTCTCCGTAGTCTTCTGGGACGCGTGACAGGTCCCAGAAGACTACGGGGCCATTCACAATGCGCAGCGCTTCTCAGTCATGTGCAGTGGGCACCCAGCTTGAAGCCGCAAGCTGTCACAGGCACCCTGAAGATGCTGGTGCCGGGGAGAGAAGATGGCCAGTGAAACCAGCCATGGTAAGGACACCCCTGGACCAAGGGACAGGTAAGTGTCTGTATTTTAAAAGTCAGCAGCTACAGTTTTTGTAGCTGCTGAGTTTTTTTTTTTTCCAGCTGGAACTCCGCTTTAATACAGTGATCAGTTACTTATTATAAAGCGCTGCCAGTAGATCCGCATATACAATAATATACAGTACACTGTCACTGGGAAGGGGTTAACATCTAGGTGCAATCAAGGGGTTAATTGTGTGCCCAACAATGTGTGATGTGCATAATAGGTGCTACTTTTTACTACAGATTGATTTGTTTCTTTTCCCTGCCTTGCAAGGAAAAGAAACAAAGTGATCTTTCCCTCCGTACAGAGCCCTGTGCTGTTTGTCAACACAGGGCTTTGGGCTGTGATTTGGCAAAGACGATCAGCAGGTCCCAGCCATGAATCATTGGTAGGGATCTGCAGACAAACTCCCACTGTGTCAAATCACAGGGGAGTAGGAGGTTGGAGGTGCGCACATGCACCAGAAACCCAGACACAGGCAGAAACGTACAGGTACGTCACTGTGCCTGTAGGAGCGCATCGCAGTATATGCACTGCCGCGGGTCAGCAAGCAGTTAAGAGAGGGACAAGTGTTAAGGATTTTTATTTTTTGGGGGGTTAGGCAGAGTAAAGTTCCTCTTTAAGCTGGCCAATCATTGCTGTTTAGTGTGGATGGTGGTAATCAATTGATTTCTCTTGTTCAGCCCCGTATGACTAGCTTTACAGGCACACACAGAAGAGCAATTTCCGTAGAAGCTGATTAGCCTTCCAGGATTGTGAGTGGAAACCGGAGGACCCGGAGGAAATCTGTACAAGCAGGAGAAGAACATAGAAATCCCATAAAGATAGCATCTCTGGTTGAGAATGAGTGCAAGGCAAATGTGCTAGTATACCGAAGCATGTCTGCTTCCATGTCTACTGATCATTTCATCTGTGGCACCGTGCATGAAGCTGATCCACAGTCCTTGGTTGAAATAGACACATGTAGCTATTACCCCTATTAAACAGTGACTGATGATCTGCTGTGATGCTCCCACTACTCTGCAAATGCAATCATTTATATTATTGCTTTAAAAAAGGCCTGGATTCTTTCTTAGATACACAGAATATAACTGGATACTAACATTTAGTGCTCATGTACACTGCAGCTGATAAACTCACGTTTAGGAGCTGTTCAGTGTTTTTTTTCAGCAGCCCCTGAACTCACGCTAATGTTTTCCTATGTGTCCATGTACACATCTTTGTTTACAGTCATTTACAGGCATTTGAGTTTGCAGTTGTTTTTTTGAACGCAGAAAACTTGTGTTCAGCAGTCAATTTTATCAGCGTTTCAAACGCAAAACGCTTGTAAACACGGCAAATCTAAGCGTTTCTAAGCGTTTGCGTCTGAAATTTTTTTTTAACTCTTCCAGTTCCCAATGCTGTCCAGAGCCTTTTTTCATCATAAAAAATGCATGCAAAGCGTTTTCAAGGTACACAGATGGACAAAACACTGAACACAGGATGTTCCTACCAAGCTTGTCACACATTGTAATGACCGATTCACACCTCAGACCTCTCCCACCCTTGGAAACAAAAGATATGTTAATGACCATTCACACCTCAAATTCCTCATGAAGACCCCCTGCCAGGTGGCCTTAATGACTCCCTTCACCAGACACCTGTCCCACCCTTGGAAATAAAACAAATGTTAATGAGCAGCTCACACCTAACTATCATAATTTACCACTTTTCAGTGCATTCTGGGCATTTGGGAGGTTCTCCTGTGCTTATCTTTAAAAAACGCTTCTAAACACAAACGTGCAGAAACGCGTTATGCAAACGCAGCTAAACAGACGTTTATTAACCTACGTTTTCCAGCAGTCAGTTTCCATCGTTCAGAAGTGTCCCGTGTACATGGGACCTTATAGGTAAAGTTGATCCAGGGAATATCAGATTGCCTCTCGCGGGATCAGGTAGGAATTGTTTTCCCTGCAGGAGCAAATTGGATCGTGCTTTGCTGGGTTTTTTTTTTTGCCTTCTTCTGGATCAACTGTGGGTATAGGATTATAACTTTTTTTTTTTTAATGGTTGGACTGGATGGACTTTTGTCTTTTTTCAGCTAGACTAAGGCCGACCATACATGGGTTGATTTTTTTAACAATTTTTAATTCGAACATCAGACCTAAGAATAATCGTTCGATTTTCGCTCTGTTTGTGGGGCAATGGTACCGGCCGATTTTCGTGGTTCCTCATTTCGTTTATTGGGCATGCTGAAAAATTCATGAAAAACAACCAATTTTCTAAATTATTGGTGGCACCATTGAATTACAGAACGAACGATGTTTTGATTTTCGATTGAAAAATCGTTCGGAATGCGACCCATGTATGGCCTTACTGTCTATGGAACTCTGTAAAGAGATTGCCTTGATATCATCTGTATCGTTAGTATTAATATACTCCTGTGTCTGGCCATCTCTACAAGTATTACTGCTCATGTAGCAGTAATATAGATAAGAACCCATACCATCAGATACAGGTATATGCGGATCTACTGGCAGCACTTTATAATAAGTAACTGATCATATTGAAGCTCCTATTGGGTATGTGACAAAGATAACTTGTTTTCATAGTTAGTGGTACACTACAAATAGCCCACAATGCTACTTTCAGGATATATTAGCAACATTGTCTCCATTAAACATTAATTGCCTGAATGTGCTCAGGTCACAATACGTTTTACATTTTGTTTACTGCAGGAGGAAACAGACTCAGCCCCACTCACAGATTCATATCACAGAGTAAATGTTTCCATTAACTGTATAGCCGTCTGAGCAGTGCCCACTTCATCCTATTATAACCACATGTGAAAAGCAGTGAAACAGCCCCGTTGTCATTTAAATGCATATACAGGACAGATTGAAAGTCATTGTGTATACACATATTGTTGTATCTCAAGACACAATCATTATAGAAATTCTCAGAGATTAGTGTAATTTAAAATGAACTTGTGGCCAAGCCTTGAACATTCACGTATTTAAATATTCTTAGCATGCAGTAAATGAGCTTTAAATAAAGCTGTCACTAATCTCTGTAACTGTGGGCACAGTGGAGCAATTCATCCTCACCACTTTTGCATCCTCAATCAAGAAAAAAACACACATTTGCAACCTGCACAGGAGAAGAGAGCCGGTGGGGCCAACATTGCTAGTAGGAAATAGCGTTTACTAGTGCTCAAAAATGGAACTAAACATCAGTAGTGCAAACGGACTGGATAACCATGATAACTTTTCAATTTTACAGCAATATATAACAATAATATAAATTATGTTAATACTTGGAACATAGAAAAGAAATGGGAGCTTATACTTTTTTGACTTGAACTCCACTTAAAAAGTGTACCTAAACCCAAAACTAAAAAATTACATACGTTATAGTTTATCAGTCCTGGCAGTACTGTACTGCAAATATGTTGGTTTCACCATTGTCACTCTAAGCTGCTTGTACCCGATTTCAACTACAGAACATTTCCCCCTTCCCTTATAGCAAGTTAGAGAAATACCCAGTGATCCTACCAGAAATCCAAAACTCCTATGTGTTTTTATTGTCACCAGGCCACCTGTGTCACTACTGGAAAGTGATGGTGTTTTGTTTGAAGACAGGAGGGTGCAGGCCACCTGTGTAACTATTGGGAAGTGTTGGAGCTTTGCATAATGGCAGGAGGGTGCAGGCCACCTGTGTCCCTACCAGAAAGCGTTTGAGCTTTGTATGAAGTTAGGAGGGTTCAGGTCACCTGCGCCACTACTGGAAAGTGATGGAGCTTTGTATGAAGGTACGAAGGTGCAGGCCACCTGTGTCACTTCTGGGAAGTGTTGGAGCTTTGTAGGAAGACAGGAGGGTGCAGGCTACCTGTCTCGCTACTGGGAAGTGTTGGAGCTTTGTATGAAGACAGGTGGGTGCAGACCTTCTGTGTCTCTACTGGGCAGTGTTGAAGCTTTGCATGAAGGCAGGTGGGTGCAAATCTTCTGTGTCCCTACCAGGAAGTAAGTGTTGGAGCTTTGTATGAAGGCATGAGGGTGCAGACCTTCAGTGTCACTACTGTGAAGTGTTGGATCTTTCTATGAAGGCAGGTGGGTGCAGATCTTCTGTGTCACTACTGGGAAGTGTTGGAGCTTTGTATGAAGACAGGAGGGTGCAGGCCTTCTGTGTCACTACTGGGAAGTGTTGGAGCTTTGTATGAAGACAGGAGGGTGCAGGCCTTCTGTGTCACTACTGGGAAGTGTTGGAGCTTTGTATGAAGGCAGGAGGGTGCAGATCTTCTGTGTCACTACTGGGAAGTGTTGGAGCTTTGTATGAAGACAGGAGGGTGCAGGCCTTCTGTGTCACTACTAGGAAGTGTTGGAGTGTTGTATGAAGGCAGGATGGTTCAAGTCACCTGTGTCACTACTGGAAAGTGTTGGAGCTTTGTTGGAAGACAGGTGGGTGCAGACCTTCTGTGTCACTACTGGGAAGTGATGGAGCTTTGCATGAAGGCAGGAGGGTGCAGGCCACATGTGTCACTACTGGGAAGTGTTGGAGCTTTGTGTGAAGGCAGGTGGGTGCAGACCTTCTGTGTCACTACCAAGAAGTAAGTGTTGGAGCTTTGTTGGAAGACAGGTGGGTGCAGACCTTCTGTGTCACTACTGGGAAGTGTTGGAGCTTTGCATGAAGGCAGGAGGGTGCAGGCCAGCTGTGTCACTACTGGGAAGTGTTGGAGTGTTGTATGAAGGCAGGATGGTTCAAGTCACCTGTGTCACTACTGGAAAGTGATGGAGTTTTGTTGGAAGACAGGTGGGTGCAGGCAAACCTGTGTCACTACTGGAAAGTGTTGGAGCTTTGTTGGAAGACAGGTGGGTGCAGACCTTCTGTGTCACTACTGGGAAGTGATGGAGCTTTGCATGAAGACAGGTGGGTGCAGGCAAACCTGTGTCACTACTGGAAAGTGATGGAGTTTTGTTGGAAGACAGGTGGGTGCAGGCAAACTTGTGTCACTACTGGAAAGTGTTGGAGCTTTGTGTGAAGGCAGGTGGGTGCAGACCTTCTGTGTCACTACCAAGAAGTAAGTGTTGGAGCTTTGTTGGAAGACAGGTGGGTGCAGACCTTCTGTGTCACTACTGGGAAGTGTTGGAGCTTTGCATGTAGGCAGGAGGGTGCAGGCCAGCTGTGTCACTACTGGGAAGTGTTGGAGCTTTGTGTGAAGGCAGGTGGGTGCAGACCTTCTGTGTCACTACCAAGAAGTAAGTGTTGAAGCTTTGTATGAAGGTATGAGGGTTCAGACCTTCAGTGTCACTACCGGGAAGTGTTGGAGCTTTGTATGAAGGCAGGAGGGTGCAGGCCACCTATGTCACTATCAGGAAGTGTTGGAGCTTTGTATGAAGGCAGGAGTGTGCAGGCAACCTATGTCACTACCAGGAAGTGTTGGAGCTTTGTATGAAGGCAGGAGGGTGCAGGCCACCTATGTCACTACTGGTAAGTGTTGGAGCTTTGTATGAAGGTACAAGGGTGCAGGCCACCTATGTCACTACCAGGAAGTGTTGGAGCTTTGTATGAAGGCAAGAGGGTGCATGCCACCTATGTCACTACCAGGAAGTGTTGGAGCTTTGTATGAAGGTATGAGGGTGCAGGCCACCTATGTCACTACCAGGAAGTGTTGGAGCTTTGTATGAAGGAACGAGGGTGCAGGCCACCTATGTCACTACCAGGAAGTGTTGGAGCTTTGTATGAAGGCAGAAAGGGTGCAGGCCACCTATGTCACTACCAGGAAGTGTTGGAGCTTTGTATGAAGGTACGAGGGTGCAGGCCACCTATGTCACTACCAGGAAGTGTTGGAGCTTTGTATGAAGGCAGAAAGGGTGCAGGCCACCTATGTCACTACCAGGAAGTGTTGGAGCTTTGTATGAAGGCAGGAGGGTGCAGGCCACCTATGTCACTACCAGGAAGTGTTGGAGCTTTGTATGAAGGAACGAGGGTGCAGGCCACCTATGTCACTACCAGGAAGTGTTGGAGCTTTGTATGAAGGCAGGAGGGTGCAGGCCACCTATGTCACTACCAGGAAGTGTTGGAGCTTTGTATGAAGGAACGAGGGTGCAGGCCACCTATGTCACTACCTGGAAGTGTTGGAGCTTTGTATGAAGGCAGAAAGGGTGCAGGCCACCTATGTCACTACCAGGAAGTGTTGGAGCTTTGTATGAAGGTACGAGGGTGCAGGCCACCTATGTCACTACCAGGAAGTGTTGGAGCTTTGTATGAAGGCAGGAGGGTGCAGGCCACCTATGTCACTACCAGGAAGTGTTGGAGCTTTGTATGAAGGTACGAGGATGCAGGCCACCTATGTCACTACCGGGAAGTGTTGGAGCTTTGTATGAAGGTACGAGGGTGCAGGCCACCTATGTCACTACCAGGAAGTGTTGGAGCTTTGTATGAAGGTACGAGGGTGCAGGCCACCTATGTCACTACCAGGAAGTGTTGGAGCTTTGTATGAAGGCAGGAGGGTGCAGGCCACCTATGTCACTACCAGGAAGTGTTGGAGCTTTGTATGAAGGTACGAGGATGCAGGCCACCTATGTCACTACCGGGAAGTGTTGGAGTTTTGTATGAAGGCAGAAAGGGTGCAGGCCACCTGTGTTACTACTGGGAAGTGATGGAATTTTGCTGACATTCATTCATTCACTTTAAGGAGTAAAAACCTGTGAGGGAATTTTCGTAAAAAGCATATTACATATATTTATCTGATCATAAATGTTAGAATGTCACATCACTTGGTAAAATATCTCAAGAAATACTGCTTGTGTTATTTGTAGTGATAACATAAAATTAGCAAAATTGATCTTTTTGCACATATGATGAAAACTGCTTTCATTGTTTCTTAGAAAGTCCCTCAGTAGTGACACTTTAATAAATAGGTCCAACAATGTGTTGGGAGTACCTGAACAGCACAGAGCCCCGCACAACAGAAGGAACGATCCTGTGTGTATCATTTATTGTTGCATATGATTATATCAGAGCAGCTTGATGCACTGAGAAGACAACTTGGCCACTGACACGAGTACACGCAACTCTCTTCATCAATCATGTCATGAAACTGAAATATTGAGGCTGTAGTGGGAATGATGACAATGGTTTTAATTTAGCTGTTGATGTAAACTGCAGGCGGCACAGTAATTCTGAGACGCACACCCAGCTATGTGTCACTGCTTATATAACCCTCCACTATATTTTGTATTCATGAAGATGTATTTGTTCTGTAAACAAAATGAGTGGCTGAAATCAGGAAGCTGAACTGCAGAAAAAAAGAAAAGATCTGTATTTTTTTTTTTCTTTTAATCAAAGAAGCTTGTGTTAAAAAATGCAGCCATATTAAAACTGAGATCACAACTATTTATTTAGTAATTTTTTTTTCCTGCCTCATAAGCTCTCAAGTCGCTACCAGCTTTGATTGTGATCAGGAGTTACTGCGATATCTAGAGAAGAATTGTTTCTCAAAGTTGTCTACGATCGGTGATGATTAGCATCTGTGTGATCTGATTTAATGCAAATCGGTTGATTTGATTTCCTCTTAGGGCTCTTGCACATATTTTTTAGGAGTTTTGTTTTTACTGTTCTGAATTCATTGCCTTGAATGGGCCTGTATACACAGAGGTGTAAATATCACTAAACTTCTGTGCACTTGTGCACCATGTGTAGATCAGTAAAGAAATTCAAAAATTTGCATTACTGGGCAGTATTTTACACTTGTATGAAGGCACACAAGTATGTATGCAAATCACAACTCCCCCTTAACTCCTTCAACACGCTTATGCGCAGCCTCTTGTCGTGTGGGCCTTAATGCCGAGAGGCCACATACTCTATATTGCCACAAGCCTGCCTTTACACACACATGAACTTTACTGGCATCCCAGTCTTAGTCCATAGGGTTCAATATGGAGTTGGCCCCACCCTTTGTAGCTATAGCAGTTTCAACTCTTCTGGGAAGGCTGTCCACAAGGTTTAGGAGTGTGTCTATGGGAATGTTTGACCATTCTTCCAGAAGCGCATTTGTGAAGTCAGACACTGATGTCGGACGAGAAGGCCTTGCTCACAGTCTCCTCTCTAATTCATCCCAAAGGTGTTCTATCGGGTTGAGGTCAGGACTCTGTGCAAGCCAGTCAAGTTCCTCCACCCCAAACTCGCTCATCCATGTCTTTATGGACCTTGCTTTGTGCACTGGTGCGCAGTCATGTTGGAACAGGAAGGGGCTATCCCCAAACTGTTCCCACAAAGTTGGGAGCATGAAATTGTCCAAAATCGTATGCTGACGCCCAAGGGCAGACTGATAACTCATGGGGCCCCCGGGCAATAGAGGATCATGGGGCCCCTGTGTCCTTGCCCAAAGTCAAAAAAGCTTATGAAAAAGGTACCAGGGGCATCTCATGGGGCCCCCTACTGACCTCGGGCCCTTGGGCAGTGCCCGAGTTTCCAAATGGTCAGTCCGCCCCTGCTGATGCCTTAAGAGTTCCCTTCACTGGAACTAAAGGGTCAAGCCCAGCCCCTGAAAAACAACCCACACCATAATCCCCCCTCCACCAAACTTTACACTTGGTGTAATGCAGTCAGGCAAGCACCCTTCTCCTGGCAGCCACCAAACCCAGACAAGTTCATCAGATTGCCAGACAGAGAAGCGAGATTCATCACTCCAGAGAACATATATCAATTGCTCTAGAGTCCAGTGGCGGCGTGCTTTACACCACTGCATCCGCTGCTTTGCAATGCACTTGGTGAGGTAAGGCTTGGATGCAGCTGTGCGGCCATGGAAACCCATTGCATGAAACTCTTTACACACCGTTGTTGTGCTAATATGAAGGCCACATGAAGTTTGGAGGTCTTTAGCTATTGACTCTGCAGACAGTCGGCGACTTCTGCGCACTGTGCGCTTCAGCATGCGCTGACCCTGATCTGTCATTTTATGTGGTTTACCACTTCATGGCTGAGTTGCTGTTGTTCCCAGTTACTTGCACTTTGTTATAATACCACTAACAGTTGACCGTGGAATATTTAGTAGCAAGGAAATTTCACGGATGGACTTATTGCACAGATAGCTACCTATCACGGTACCACGCTTCGGTTCCTGAGAGCAACCCATTCCTTCACAAATGTTTGTAGAAGCAGTCTGCATGCCTAGGTGCTTGATTTTATACACCTGTGGCCATGCAGGTGATTGAAACACCCGAACCCAATGATTTGGAGGGCTGTCTCAATACTTTTGGCAATATAGTGTATATTTGTACCAGAATGTAAACAGGACTGTGCTGAGAGCCAGTCTCCCCTGTGCCCTCCACAGCCAAGTGCTCCAGTGAGTGCTGGAGGGCCAGAGCACAGAGCTGAAAGTCCTGTCTCTCTGCAAACTAAAGACGGAGAACTGTGCGATCAGCGGTCTTGGAAGTAGCGGAGGATAGAAGCAACATCGGATCGATTCTGCATCCACCTAGGTGAGCATGGAGGGGTGCTGGGTGCTTTGCCCCCCAGGTTTAAGTTGCACCCCACTCCCCCAAAGCCCATCAGCTCCTCCACTCCTGCCCCCAGGGCTGCTGATAAGGGGACAGATTCAGACAGGGTCCCCTAAGGTCTGCGGTGGGAGGGGGAGGCCTGTACATAAGACTGCCAATATCCCCTTTTAATAAGAGATCACCTGTATTATAATATATGTCCTCCCAGCCTGCCCGCATAGTAAGGTAGCCAGCAAGGACTCTAGAGATCTTGAGTGACATCAGGAGGGAGTGGCTTAAGAGCAGAATTCAGCAATCAAGTCTTCATTCAGCAGTAATTAATAGGGAGCTGCTAGAACTTTTAGAACTGCCTATGCAGCACATAGCTTGTTCATTTCCCCCCTTTATTACCAGGCACTGTAATGCCACCTATATTGCTGTCCTGTGCTACATAGGTGTCAGCTTATTGTCACCCTATTAAAAGGAGAGCAATATAGGTGGCATTACAGTGACTGGTATTAGGCTAGGTTCACAATTGCAAGTGCTCTGAAAAGCAATCCATGGTGGTTCACTTTTTAGAGTGCAGCTAAGCAGTCAAGGACAGGCATTTAGGTGCTCTGCGGGCCTTGACATAAGGGGGAGTGATTCTAGGGACCTTAATGTTGGGGAGAGACTCTGGGGACCCTGATGCAAGGGGGGTGACTCTGGGAACCCTGATGTAATGGGAGGGGGCTCTTGGGACCCTGATTGTAAGGATAAGGGGGGCCCTGATGTAAAGGGGGACTCTGGGGCCAGGTGTAACTAGGGAAACCTTGGGGATCATCCTTTAAGGGAATGACTCTAGGGACCCTGATGTGAGAGTGGGTAACAATGGGGACCAGAGTCTTTGCGGCAGGTTCAGACAGACAAGATAATCACTCTTTTTGTGAAGAAAAGCAAATGTGAATGAAATGTTTAAATATTTAAAAATGATCCTTCATTTTAATGTTTATGCATATCTGTGAGGCTGTCACTCGTGACATAGTAAATAGGAGTATTTCCTGAGTATAGGGACTGAGGTGCAGTGTATACAGCGACTAGACACAGATTCTATTTAATCATCCCCCCTTAATGCCCCTCTGTTAAACAAAATCTGTTCTCTGCATCACTTACTCCTGACCTCTGAACTCTGCCTTATCTACTACTGACCCTGTCCTCCGCCCTGCTTACCCCTGTACACTGCCCTACAAACTAATGGCCTCTGTACACTGCCCTACAAACTAATGGCCTCTGTACACTGCCCTACAAACTAATGGCCTCTGTACACTGCCCTACAAACTAATGGCCTCTGTACACTGCCCTACAAACCACTGACCCTATGCTTTGCCCTGCTTACCCCCTGTACACTGCCCTGATGACCTTCCATCCTCTGCCCCCATGACATTTTTTACTGCACCCCCATACAAGACAGGCTAGATCCGGCCCTGCAGGTGAGTATATTTTTTTTTACAAAACTCCTTCCTTCTTTTTGTAAATGTGATGGCTGAATTTGATTTCTATTATTTTTTTTTTTTGCTTTTAAGGCTTTATTCTTTATTCTCACCTGGTGATACGGCCACACTTCCTGTCGTAGGGTGCCTCCATTGTGGATGGAGGAGCAACAGAGACACTATAAAGCCGGCCATACACTTGCGAAAAATCGTTCAATAGCGCTTTTGATAAACTTTTCAATGTTTGGCAGTTCTGAAGATACTGCCATCATGTAGTGATCACATTTCTAAAGATAAATCGGTCAGTGAACATAAGTTTATTGGTTTATCAGTCGATTTGTTCACATTAGAAAAGAAGTGATTAAATACATTTGACCGTTTAGTGTCCCTTCTGTGTGGTCTATGGGGATGCAAACAAAAAAAATTTGCACTTTCAGTTATTTGAAAAATGGATTTTTACTGCAATGAAGTTTGCTAAATGCTATTTTTCTTCATTTTATCGTATTTTTGTTTTCATTACTAAAAAAAATGGCAACCTGTTCTTGAAAATGTACTGTGTGTCCTGCTTGATAACTGTGTGCCATGCTAGATGAATGTATAATTTTTATTTGTGTAGATGACAGATCGCTGACTCTAGATTGTACGTTATAACAGAGTTGTTTACTCCCAGGTCTTGCACATGCGCATGAAAAATGTAATGATTTTATCTGCTTATGAAATCCAATAACCTTACAAACTTCATTCATTCAATAAACTTTTCAATGGATTTTTTGGCTCTGAAAAGTTGAAAATGATTATCATTTTTCACCCACTAATTATTACAAAATTGGTAGAATCGTTGGAATTTCAACCAATTTTTCGTATAGTGTATGGCCAGCTTTAGGTAGAAGATGTTGGTGTGCTGTTTACTGTGAATGGCACCCCAATGCACTTCACATAGAGCGGGTGTATTGCCATGTGTTGGCATGTGACAGTATTGTTAGAAGAAATCTATTTTTTACAGTACAACAGAGGCCATTTTTATCCTATCTGTTTGCCATTGAAACTTTAATTTTATGTTTTTGATTGCTTCACGATTTAACAGAAATTGGAATCAAAATTTCGCCAGCTGTATAGCCAACTTTAGATCTTTGTCCAATTTGATCAGAAATGCCATAGATTTTGTGTCTATACTCAAACTATCCATAGGAAAGGGAAGCCACTCTCTATATAAAAACCTTTAGTTCAATTCATTTAAAGCCTAGTACACATGATCAGAAAATTGTAAAGAAAATACCACTTTCGAAGCGTTTGTATGATAATCTGATCGTTGGTACACAGCTTTTGTCTGAAATTACTTGAAGGGACAAGCACGAAACTTTTTCTCTTGCGATACCAGGTTGTATGATTTTGTTTAAGCAGTACAGTTTTCATCTGAAAATACAACAAAAATTTAATAGGTTACATCACTCCCGAATTTTTATTCTGTCGTACAAGAATTTTCATAACTTTAGTAAACTCCTTTTTTTCGATATGGAGACTAGCATGCAAAAAAAGAAACAAAAACCAGACGACCATTCATGTGATATTCACAACCTGTGTATGGGACTTTAGAGTACATAGTACAGATAATTCTACCTAGTGCATGTAAGCAATAACACGTTTCTCTCCAATTGGAGCTTATTCTTGAGTGTGCGAAGATTTGCCAGTGACTGCTGGAAGACTGCTCCCTAAGTCAAGAAATTAGCATGGCGTGGTTCCTGTAGTGGGATCAGGGGCGGACTGACCATTCGAGCACTCAGGCACTGCCTGAGGGCCCAGGGTCAGAAGGGGGCCCCATGAAATGCCCCTGGTACCTTTTTTATAGGCTTTTTTGGGTGTGCTTTGAGTGTGGGCAAGGACACAGAGGCCCCATGATCCCCTATTGCCAGGGGCCCCATGAGTTGTCAGTCCGCCCCTGAGTGGGATATTGTACTTTGTCTTTCATAATTTAATGTCTATATCGTAGAGATGGAAGATGTCTAAAGGTGTGTAATCAGGGCTGTTCACTCCCGTTGCATAGTTTGCGGGGAACGCAGTTAAACACACATACGCTGGCATGCTACATTGTGGTGCATTGTGTTCTACCATGGTGTACAGAATGCCAGAGATGGGTCCCCGGCAGATATATTTCCCTATTATTTGGGTTGTGGTCCCTTTAAGGGGGAGTAGTTGAAGGTAATGATGAGTACTCAAGGGTTCTCACCAATGCAGGGTGAGGAGTTCTGGGGTAGTCTGGCTAAAGAGGGGAGGACTGACTTTCAGTAATTCCATATTCGGGACCTGTATTTTCAAAGCTTCAAAGTTTTTTTGGGTGGAAAGAAACTGCAAACCCCGATAACAGAGACTTTGGTGCTGGGGGGTTAACCCAGATGCCTCCGAGTCCAGAAAAACAAGAGGAAACAGTCTGCACTTGGCAGTGAGAGTGCTGGACACACCTAAGTGAGCAGGATGAACTAGCTTAGGACTGAACCATGGATGCTCAACTGTGAGAGGGAGCCTTCTCTTTGGGACCCTTGAGGCAGGCAGGATACCCGAAAAGAGTGGGACCTTCATGGTGGCAGTGTACTATTACCTTATTTTGTGCCATTGAATATCAAAAAGTGTACCTGCGCTATAACTGTTGTGTTCTCTTCTGCTGCTGCCAATCAAATCCGGTGAGCATGGAGCCTGAGGTGGGGCCTAGCTGTGCTATGTGTGTCTATAGACACACCCAGGACAACTCAGGAGGGAGACTTCAACATCTGCCCCTGTAACAAACAGCTTGTTATGGGAGCAGATGGAGAAGAGACGGAGTGGAGAGCTCAGGCAGGGGACCTCAGAAGAGGAGTGTCGGGGACAATCTGTGCAATAGCATTGTATAAAGCAGATAAGTGTAACATGTTTGTTCTTTTAACTAAAAGTCCCTCTAACACTACCCTCCCCCCTGACAATACCACTGTCCCAGCGTGCCTCTGTGGCGTGAAGACACCCTAAGATAAGAAATGTGGTATTGGACAGATTTTTAGGTCAAACTAAAAAGCCTAAAGCCTAGTACACACGATCAGAGAATCGTACTGCAATATACCGCTTTCAAAGTGATCGTAGGATAATCTGATTGTTAGTACACAGCTTTTGTCCAAAATTATTTGAAGGGACAAGCAAGAAAATGTTTTCATACGATACCAGATCATACGATTTTTGTTTAATCAGTACAGTTTTTGATCGAAAATACAATACAAATAAAATACAGAACATTATATCACTTTCAAATTTTTATTGTCGTACAAGAATTTTCGTAACTTCTTAATTTTTTCAATTTTAGTAACCTCTTCATTTTCGATAAGAGACTAGCATGCAAAAAATAACGGGCCATCATTCACCTGATATTCTCATCATGTGTACGGGGATTAAAAAAAGACATTTACATCGTTATGGACAAATAAGACATTTTTCCAATTCACATTTTGATTTGATACCTTCTTCCCCGATTACATTTTTGGAACGTATAAGCCGTGACTCTCCTAGGGGTTGGGGCCTTATCTCAGACTTGTACCGTCCTTTTTTTGGCAATTACCTTTCCCTCACCCTCTTTACATAGACAGAAATGGGAATTTGATAGTGGTGTCACCTTTTCCATGGAGGACTGGGACTCCATGGTGGATAAACATACGTAAGAGCTCTAGATCCCTTTCTGTCCGTGAGACGGCCCTTAAAGTATTAACCCGTTGGTATTATTCCCCTTCTAGACTACACATCATGTTCCCAGAGATGTCCCATCTTTGCTTCCGGGCTTGTGGCCATACTGGCACTCTTGTACATACATTTTGGGCCTATTCAGGCCTTTCAGTGATCTAGAGTAAGATCTCTGCAGTGGCCTCTGCTGTGGCTGATGCCCCGGTGCATTTGCCTATGCAGACTTGCCTACTGGGAACCCATATCCCAGGAATACGGACTGAGGCTATGAGGCTGATTCACACTATCTGTGTCTCAGCCCTATGGGCCATTGCCCTTCACTGGAAATTACCTACGGTACCATTGGCCTCAATTTTACGAAGAGTCGATGTGGTGATGCTCATGGAACGTATTCACTTTACGTTACTGGATAGGATGCACTTATTTCGATACAAAATGGGACGTTTGGAAAACTTATAGACAATTGGGGGTTTATTTACTAAAGCTGGAGAGTCCAAAATCAGACTCCCTTCTGCATAGAAACCAATTGTGGATTCTCATAGTGCAAAAAATAAAAAACACCCAGGCAATCAAATACCACTGAAAGAAAGCTCAATTCGTGGGAAAAAAGGATGTAAATTTAATTTGGGTTCAGCATTGCATGACTGCGCAATCGTTAGTTAAAGTAATGCAGTGCCGTAACACAAAAAATGGCCTGGCCAGGAAGGGGGTAAATCCTCAGGAGGGCAAGTAGTTAATATTTACAGACATTGTTGCAGGAAAAGTTTGTCCAGTATACATGCATAGTCATAAAGCAGATTTGGCGGGTGGCAAAAAGTAGCAAAGTCATGTATAGCAGCTAGGATAAAACAGAGAAGGTACTACAAGGCTTCACTAAAATGTCTTTGTAGCATTACCAGTACCCTTCACTGGAAACACTTGAACTCAACAGCTTGGCCTACATAGTTATGACCATATAACAGATATCATAGTATCTACCAATTAACCAAACACTTTCATCACAACACTAAAATAAGATGTACAAGACATATTGCTTAAACTGAATAGGACATAGTTGTGTCATGTACAAAAAAACAGGAGCCAGGCGCTGTGTAGTTTTGTGATAAAAGTAATACACCTTATATGGAGGTGTGCCTGTAGCCTCCCTAGCCGTCTGATTATGTCCATATTTCTGTGCTCAAAGCGGTCCTTTTTTTTGCATGGAAATATGTAGTTTTTTTTTTATTGTAGGCCTGTAATTTTTAGGAATAACTCACTGAAATCTGTCCAAACAAGAGTCTAGTAAACATCCCGGGTATGTTAAAATTTGAAACACGAAATCATAAATTATAATTTAATAAATAATCATAAAAAATAATAATATAATAAATTTAATTCAATAATATAATCAAACCAAAAACACTGAAATTTGAAATAGAGCACCAAGTTCGCACATCACTGAGCAAAGTCGCAAAATCGTTTTCAGTGTCTGATGACGAATTTCCCCACGAATCATTATTATCACTCAATTCTGCAAGTAGTTCTAATTTACTATCGCTGTTCTCTAGCTGGTCTAAAACCGCTTTTGACCTAAAGGGAAGCTTTTTGGACGCCATGGACGTTTCTCAGTTTCCAGGCAGAAAGAACAGTAAAAATGCAGGCAGGGCACAGGACAAAGCACTCGGGACAAAATATATGTGAAATGGTTTGATACAGAAATGTTATACTATGTGATTTTAGTGAATTTAGTGAATGTCACTTTTAAAATGTTCAAATTTCCTGCCAGTTCCGTCCCCCGTACATCCTGACGACACAGGGAACGGAACCCGGAAGACAGATGCCGGCATCCACCGGAGGACATTGCCGGGGACACTGCAGGGGGGACATCGCTGGAGCGAAGGACAAGGTAAGTGCAGAAGGGATCCCGGAGCAACGCTGCAAGGTATTCCCGAGTGTAGCTCAGGGTTACTGCTTGTGGTGCTGAAACTTTACCCCGAGCTACACTCGGGAATACCTCCAGCGAGGTTAATATAATTCATATGGTAAAAAATAGATAACCAGCCTGTGGCTTTAAGAAGCCAGGTTCCAAGATGGACGGCCCATCCACTCAGAGGGAAGCAGTGGAGAGTAGAATGCCTATCAGTGCAGGGACCACGTGTATCCAACGTCCCAGCATCCCGGATGACGTCACAACGATGTGGAGAGACGGGGGGGGGGGGGAACTCTCGCTGGAGCCGCAGCTTTAGAAGGAAGAGGCCGGTTGCCGGGACAACATGTTTCGTGCATGCGCTTTATCAAGTCTGTGAAAAGTCCGACAATCGGCCATTTTATAGGAGACCTGCACGGCAGAAGGGGCCGGCTTAACAACCAGACGGATAATCAGGGGGGTAATCAGGAGCGGACGACTCGTCTCACAACAGGATCGGATTGCAATTGAAATATAAAAAACATTGTAAGGACAGGAACAAAGGTGATTGACACCTTTGAGGAGCAATTGCCTAGGCGATCGGAAACGGGAGTTGTCCTCCTACCTTCCCTCCCTTAAGTCTTGTGGGACATGCTACACTGAAGATGCCGGCCTCCTGGAATACAGGACGGACGTTGAAACGGGCTGCGGCGAGGGCAACGGGGGGGATCGTGGGACAGGTAAGTGGTTGTTTTTTAAGTCAGCAGCTACAGTTTTTGTAGCTGCTGACTTTTATTTTTTTACTGAGTGAGTGGAACTCCGCATTAAGAACATTTGCTTGGGTTTTTCAATGTTCACCCCATTTGTTATCTGATGTACCATGTTGTGTAATATGTCAGAACTTTAAAAATAAAGGACTATAGTAAATAATAACAAATTGCCTTCTTTTACCATCTGAGATTCCCACTTTGCTTCACGGCAGGAGAGGCCCAGGTTGGATTTGAACGGCTGTTCTCCCTGATGACTTTATTGCTTTATCTTCCACCTAATGCCACCAATCTTCGGCATTGTTGCCTCTTCAGAGTAAATTCATTCTCTGTTAAAGTGCTTATTTAATATTGCTTTAAAGGTTTCAAAAAGTAGTGTTGTGATAAAACAAGGAGCAGTGTTTCACCCCCCATCCCCCCAAAAAGACCTAGTTATAATTCCTATTCACAACTCCAGACCTAAAAGAACGCTCCATGGATAAATATTACTATATAGAGCTGAGACTTTTTCCAGGAAGCAATCATAGGTGCAATCAGTTTTGTGTGTTCCTTTATAACACAGAACAACAGAAGAGGACATCAGTCACTTCAGGACATTGAGAAAAGGAGCCATGGCAATGTTCCATAAATAACCAAACACTCAATTGTTTCGCAAGGAGTCACCTGAATAGACACACAGGACTGCTACAACAGCGGAAGCAGCACTGTTGTCCTCCAGATGTGGTTTAAAGATCCGCAAATAGGGAATTTCTCCTCTTCTCTAAGTAGTTAAGAAATTCTACTTCCAAAGGCAACCTTAATGGACAGCCCTATACATGCACTGTATATAAATTGTTCTATATTTAGCTGTCAAAAACAGCTGTTAAGGTGCTTTTATACTGAATGGGAACTTTGTTTTCTTGTTACACAAGACCAATTCAGCTGTAAGCTCTACAGCTTAACAGCATTAGGGGTCATTTGCTAAAGTGGAAACAATCCGCTTTTTTGCAATGTGTGCAGGGTGATTGGGTGGGGTGGGGGGTTGTGTAGGGATAGAATATTTCGAATTTAGAATATCTGTAGATAGCATTACCCAATCAAGCCACAACTGGCCAGATCGGGATGTTAGCTTTACATCTTCGGCACCTTAAGCCAATCATAACATCATGACATTCAACGTGATCCTGAACCAATTAGAAGTCAGAAGCCTTAGTTATTGTAAACACATTGGCAATAAATGGTGTATAGGCAGCTGTATAATTGCATCAGTGCCTTATTGGATGCTGAATAATCTGCTTCCAGCCACTTCCAGGTATGACTCATACGTTACGTAATCTTGGTGACCACTAATTAGAGATGGGTATTGTGGAGGATCGCTGTTGGAGTGCACCATTGATTGGAGTGGAGAAATTCCCACATTCGTACAAGGCTTGTGATTCATGCTGTGAGTGCATCTGCAGATCATTAGCAGCAGCATGTATGAAAGGTATGAATTAGATGAATCAGTGCAGGCATAATATTACGATACATATTTGGGTGAAAAGACCTTTTAAATTGCAGTGATTGTAGAGTATAGAAAAGCCTTATGAAAAATCTACACATGGAGAGCCCTGTCACCTGCCGGCCAGGAGAAAGTGTGGAAATAGGTTGTGTGTAACATCAGAAATGATTATATGAATGCATAGCTATTAAGAAAAGAATGATTGGTTGCTAGCTGAAGCCTCGGACCTTCAGGGTGGGCAGAATGACAGCTATTTGCTCTGAAGACTTTAGATTTAAAAATCTAGAGTCAATTAAGAAGACAGAATATAGCTTTATGATATACAAAAAAATGTTTTTAAGTGCAACTGAAGGAAAACAGTGAAACACACAATGTTTAAGTACACATTTTTACTGTTTTACCTGCCAAAGGAATAAAGCTGATTACCAGGCAGGTATAATAGGTACAAATGATTGCAGTCCCGTATTCAATAATACACTGCACAAAAAAATTAAAGGAACACTTTGAAAACATTCAGTTCTCAATGAGGAAAAATATAATGCTGCATATATATACTGACTGGGTAATGTGTTAGGAACGTAAGGATGCCCCATCGTTTGATGGAAATGAAAATTATCAACCTACAGAGGACTGAATTCAAAGACACCGTGAAAATCAAAGTGAAAATAGGATGTAGCAGGCGAGTCCAGTTTGCTGAAATTTCATTGCAGCAACTCAAAATGGTCCTCAGTAGTTTGTATGCTTCCCCCCCCCCCCCCCCCCCCGTACTTGTATGCATGCCTGACAACGTCTGGGAATGCTCCCAATGAGACGGCGGATGGTGTCCTGGGGTATTTCCTCCCAGATCTGTACCAGGACATCACTGAGCTCCTGGACAGTCTGAGGTGCAACCTGGTGGCGTCGGATGGACTGAAACATGATATCCCAGAGGTGTTCTATTGGATTTAGGTCAGGAGAGTGTGGGGGCCATTTAATGGTATCAATTCCTTCATCCTCCAGGAACTGCCTGCATACTCTTGCCACATGAGGCCAGGCTACAGGGCGGCACGGTGCGCAAATTCATGTATATATACGTGAATTTGCATCTGCGGGTAGGGGGCCACACAACTATTCGTGGCCTCGGCTGTCAATCACTAGGTCCTGGACGGTGATTACTTGCTGGCACCCAGTGATCGAGGAGCATTACCGACAGAGGGAGAGAACTGTAAGTAAACTATTCAGTTCTTTCCCCTGTCAGCTCCTGAACACTGCTATGCATGGCTTTGCATAGCAGAACCATGCAAAGCAATGTGCTTACAGTGAAGCACAAACACAGCACACAGTAAAACAGCACATAGTTAACCCTTTGATTGCCCCAAATGTTAACCCCTTCCTGCCCAGTGTCATTAGTACAGTCTCAGTGCTTTTTATTAGCACTGATCACTGTATTGGTGTCACTGGGAATGTCAGTGGCAGTTAATCAGTTCCCCCCAGTGTCAGAATGCCCACTGCTGTCCCGCTATAAGTTGATGATTGCCACCATTACTAGTAAAAAAAGAAAAAAAAATCCCAGTATCTATACAACCATTTGTAAATGCTGTTAACTTTCACATAAACCAATTCATTTACACGTATTGGGATTTTTTTTAGCAAAGACATGTAGCAGAATACATTTTGGCCTAAATTTATGACGAAATTTGATCTTTTTTAAATTTTTTTACTGGACCTGTTTTAATAGGAGAAAGTAAAAAATATTGTTTTTTTTCTCAAATTTGTCGGCGTTTATAGTGCAAAAAAGAAAAAACCACACAGGCAATCAAATACCACCGAAAGAAAGCTCTATTCGTGGGAAAAAAAGGACATACATTTAATTTGACTGCAGCGTTGCACGACCGCACAATTGTCAAAGTAACGCAGCGCCATAATGCAAAGAATGGCCTGGTCAGAAAGGGGGGGGGATAAATCCTCTGGAGGGCAAGTGGTTAGTGTAAGTACCCAAATTTGCCTTAATGACATCTTGTGATGCTTTGTACAGCAAGGAGAGGGGGGGAAAGGGGTAAAACTCAAGAGTGTGCAGAGAGATGAACGGAGTCTGTAACTACAATTATATTGACTGTCACAGGCTGGGAGATGGACAAGTCCTGTAAGTGTTACTTAACTACTGCAGAGTAAAATCAGGTTCTGGCAGAGCTGTGTTAATCTCACTGGATGGACAGAAATGCAAATCCTTTGGCAAGTAAAATGGTTTCCCAATAGGTATTTTATTTGTGTATTCAGCTGTTTGCCTGAAGTTCAGCTTTAATGATAATAATGATGATGATGAGTGGGTGTCCATTCAGCAGGCTGGAGGTGGAGCAGTGACCTTGGAAGCTGCATTGCTGAACCAATAATGTGTCTCCTGCCCGGCTATGCAGTTTGGTAGCAGTGCGTAAATTACAGGTTATTAAATTAAAGTTTGGTTGAGCAGAATTACAAATCCTTTTGCAAGTAAAACAATAAACATGTATGCATTTAAATATGTCCTTAGCTATTTGCCCACAGTTCTGCTATAACTATCATACTAACCCTATGTTCTGATTACTAGTTTTAGAAATTATTTTCACAATGTTGACATAAAAAAAAAAAATGACCAAAGTATATTAACGAGTAAGGGAAGTGACACTTTTCATGGAATGTATATTTACATTTAGTCAACAAAACTCATCTTTTGAATTTAAATGTTTCTGGTGTATTTAAATATGCTTTTCTGCATTCCGAACAGAAAATCTGTTCTATAACCGATGTGAAAAAATTGGAGTATTTATCAAATGTATATGCATAAACAATAACTTACTTTAATTGAAACTATAATGGTTTTTATAACGGTCAATTGGATGGGGGTTTTTAGTGATTACTGATATAAAATTGTTTGAAATCTATTTTACTATCCGTATTTTATCTTTTTTTTATACAAATAAATATTTGAGATATGAGAGAATTTCCAGAAGATCCCCATGAGTTAGCCAAAGAGATAGCACAGCAGACACTGCTTGCTTTGCAGCACCCTTTCTCTGATTGAAGCCTACTACTGAGCCAACTCTGCTCTGATGACATATTGAGTTCTGGAAAATATTGGCTTCATTCAGCAGTGCATTAGCAAAAAAGGTATATGGTGAAAAGGACATCAGTATCATCTTCTAGGTCTAAAGGAGTTAAAAATAATATGCTATATTTCATATTTACATGACTGAAAAGAGTGAATTTAAAGAAGGTATATGGCCTATGGCCTATATATGGATATTTGGTATATGGATATTAGTGCTGGCCTAATTAAATAAAATGCTTTCCTAAAATTAATCTTTACACCTATGTTCCCTGATTGATCTGGGTGGCAGTGAGTGGGAATATACCACGTGGGGAGGGGCTTCCAGGGTTCCACATTTACTTCCAGAAATAGTTAATTCCTACTTCCTTTTTAAAATATTCCTTTTGTTTAAACCGCTACATGCATTGTAGCTGCTAACATTGAACAAATATGTGTATAGAACATAGAATGAGATAATTCTGCTATAGTTGTCTGCATAGTTACTGTTAATGATCATTTAATATATTATGTATTTATATTAATACTATTATATATTAAATTTTGTGTTGCTATCTTATGTTTTTTGTTTTTGTTTTTTGAGGGGGGGTTTACAACTTCATTCATGTTCCCCTTTTGGTATGGTTTATTTTTATTGCCATAAAGACAGATATTAAAAAATGCAGAGACATGAATGAAGATATTTGGTACAAGGATTGTAGTCTGATGAGAGGACTGATTTCATACTTTCTGACACCATAAGATTGTCCAAAATTCCTGACACACATTGTTTGAGCTCTGATTGAATGTCAGTTTGGAAAACAGCTTTCATAGTGATAACTGCATTGCAATATATATTACATTTCGTACATCTCCATAGCATATGGATTGGGTCCACATCATCTCTCTGACACCTACCGCATAACCTCTATAGCTTCAGTGGGGTGTAATGTGCTTTCAATATTACAACCCCTGGCAAAAAGTATGGAATCACCACTCTTGGAAAATGTTCATTCAATTGTTTGATTGTGTAGAAAAAAAACTAATCTCAGACATGCCTCAAAACTATTTTCATTTAACATTCCAACCTTCTGGCTTTAAGAAACACTTAAAAAAAAATAAAAAAGAAAGAAAACTGTAGTCCATTGCAACTGTTTTTGCAGATCAAGCAGAGGAAAAAAATGGAATCACTCAATTCTGAGAAAAATATTGTGGTATTACCATGTACTTTTCAGTTCTAAAACAAACATCTGCATCAGATTACATCTGCTAATTAGTCTGTAGTTAAAAAAGAGTGCTTGCACACCTTGGTGAGCTGTTGCACTAAGCTGATTGACATGAATCATGGCTCCAACACGAGAGATATTAGTTGAAACAAAGGAGAGGATTATAACATTTCTTCAAGAAGGTAAATCATTACGGAATGTTGCAAAAGAGGTTGGTTGTTCCCAGTCAGCTGTGTCTAAAATGTGGACCAAGTACAAATCAAATGAGAAGGTTGTAAAAGGGAAGCGTACTGGTAGACCAAGGAAGACATGAAAACATCAAGATAGAAAACTTAAAGTAATATGCCTTGAAAACAGAAAATGCACAACAAAACAAATGAGGAAAAAATGGGCAGAACCTGGAGTCAATGTCTGTGACCAAACTGTAAGACATCGCCTAAAGGAAATGAGATTTACATACAGAAAAGCCAAATGGAAACCATCATTAGCACCTAAACAGACAAAAACAAGGTTACAGTGGGCTAAAGAAAGGCAATTATGGACTGTGGATGAATGGATGAAAGTGATATTCAGTGATGAATCACGAATCTGCATTGGGCAGGGTGATGATGCTGGAACTTTTGTTTGGTGCCGTTCCAATGAAATCTATAAAGATGACTGCCTGAAGAAAACATGCAAATTTTCACAAATATTGATGATATGGGGTTGCATGTCTGGTAAATGTACGGGGGAGATGACAGTTTATATTGAGATTTTGGACACTTTTCTTATTCCATCAATTGAAAGGATGTTTGGGGATGATGATGACATCATTTTTCAGTATGATAGTGCATCTTGCCATAGGGCAAAAGCCTTGAAAACTTTCCTTCAAGAAAGACATGTAATGTAAGTGGCATGGCCTGCAAATAGTCCGGACCTCAATCCAACTAAAAATCTATGGTGGAAATTAACGAAAATGGTCCATGACAAGGCTCCAACCTGCAAAGCTGATCTGGCAACTGCAATAAGAGAAAGTTTGAGCAGAATTGATGAAGAATACTGTTTGTAGTTAAATCCATGCCTCAGAGAATTCAAGCTGTATAAAAGCCAGAGGTGGTGCAACAAAGTACTAGTGGAGTACTGTAGTATTTTTTTTTCATGATTCCATAATATTTTCCTCAGAATTATATGATTTCATATTTTTTTTCCTCTGTTTGATCTGCAAAAACAGTTGCAATTGACTACAGTTTTCCTGCTTTTTTGTTTTTTTTTTAAAGACAGAAGGTTGGGATATTAAATGAAAATAGTTTTGAGGAATGTCTGATTAGTTTTTTTTCTACACAATATGCAATTGAATGAGCATTTTCCAAGAGCGGTGATGCCATCGTTTTTGCCAGGGGTTGTATGTAGCCTCTGAAACACATTAAAATTGGGTACACACTAGAAGTTTTCATCTAGTTAATGCAGCAATCTCTACTGCTGTGTCCCCCCCCCCCCCCCCCTCTACCAGAACACACTGATCAGCGCTAATCGGATCCTGGTCAGATGCTGGTTTTCCAGCATGCCCTTCAACAGAAGCTGTTTTCAGCCCATTCTCAGCCATGGTAACCCAGCTTAAGTGAGCACATTGTAACCAATTGCAGTGCGCTTCCCCATTGATCTCCTGTCATAGGGCCCACATTACTTTCCAATTTCTCAGCAGACTAAAGCTGGATATAGATGAATCAAAACTTGGTCAGTTCAGCAAGGACCTGACGAAGTTCTATCCAACTGTGGCTGTTCCTGTGAGAGAGAAGTCGATCTAATGGTCAGCTTCTGTCCAATGGGAATGTTGGCATATTTTCTTTCATTCCGCTCACATATCCATTTGACAAAAAAAAAGGGAAGCTGGTTGGTTTCTATGCAGAACTCCACCAGATATAAAGAACTGGCTTCTAGCAGGAAGGTGCAAGAGAAATCCCCCTCTGGTCCCACTAATATTCTCCAAGGCTCCAACATTCTTCTCTGGTGGTAGTTTTTCCATTGAGTATATTGGTAGTAATTGTCATAAAGTAGGAGGGGATGACCTGCTATTCTATTCTGTAAGGTCCTATAGTCTCTAGGTCTGTCCCTTACTGTCATCCTCTTGTGCAGAGCACAGTGGCGAACAGGAAATATATGCCACTGGAGAAAAATTCTGTTCTTATTTTATGCAATGGAAGCTCATTATCATGCTGTAAAGTCTTTAGTGAATAGGGTGACTCATCACTGCATTGTTATTCACTCTTTATGTAGAAACCGCAGTGATGATGGCATAGGGAAACATTCTTTTTTTAGTACATGACATTAATTACATGACAGTAATTTGCTAAACTGAACTAAATATATATTTACTGTATAGTGTTATTTCCACTTCTCCCCTGAATACATTTAAACTTTTATTCAAGCTAAAATAAACCAATGAAAGGGCGCAATTATCTTTAAAGAAAAGAGAATGTTTTTTTTTTCTACAGGGATGGAGAACTGGACTAGATGATGTTGGCTGAGGAAACATAATTTAAAGGGCAGCTTCACAGAATTATTGCAGATGAGGATTGATGAAAGTGGGGGAGGGTAAAGCTGAACCTCAGCTGTAAAGCGCATGTCAAAGTTAAAAGAAAAAAAAAAAAGAAATGCAGCACATCTGTACTGTACATGCACATTTCCTTATGGTTTATTTCAATCCATGTATGGCTATGACAAAAGTCAATCTAATGATCAGCTTCTGTTAAACGGGAATGATGAAATGATGAAAACACTTCTTGATCAGCTGGCTGGAGCCAATGATCAGTGTATTCTGACAATGTAGTAGGCCCTGCTGTCAGAATACAATGACACAGCAGGAACGAGTCCTCCATCCACCTCACCTGTGTTGATGGAGGAGTCCGTTTTTTTTTTTCAGTGGCTGTCACCTAATTGAGCTGTTGTACTCACAGGAGCCGAATATGAAAGCACATCCAGCACCTGTGGCTTCAGCCCTGAATCTCCTTCACTAGACATTTTCCTAGCTGGGGGGCCCCACTGGGAAGAGCATCTAACAAAGCCATTCCCAACAAGGATTCCATGGAACTCTAGGTTTCCTCCAGAGGTTGATAAGGGTTCTTTGGGTTGTTATCGATTTGACCTTTCATTTAATGGTGACTCATTCCAAGGCTCCACTTGGCAGAGCCTGCAGCATGAACCCAATGATATTTTCAGCTGTCTGTAAGCGTGGAATTCTGACCACCATTACAGGGGGAATTACATTTTTTCAATATTTTCACTGGTCACCATTGTAAGAAGCATTTTTGTCACTTATTCCCAATAAATTGGTTTTAGCAAGGGTTCCCTAAAACCTGAAAATTATTTCAAGGCTGATCCAACATATACATCAAAACTTTACAGTTTGGGTTAATGCTGGAACGGCACATCATAATATGAAGTAATTCCACCTCTGAGCATCTATATGTAGTGACAATGTGACCCTAAATCAATGCGTATAATAAACCAGGTACCGAGTTGCCCTTTCTAATAGTCGTATTTGTAGCATCTTACATTTCAAATGGCCAATATATCCCAATGCTAAAATAATCATTATATATAGGTTGCTAACAGGTAGAAAATAGTAAGGTTGTTACAATATTTAAAAAGGTGTCAAAATCTTTACCAAGTAATTATAGACCTGTTAATTTAACTTCTATAGTTGGGAAGATACTGGGGAGTTTAATAAAAGACCACATAGATGAGTTCTTGCTGGAAAAAAATATTTTAAGCAACAGACAGCATGGATTCATGAAATACAGAAGTTATCAAGCAAAGCTGATTTCTTTTTTAAGGGGGTGAGCAAAACCTTGGACAGAGGGGTGGCGGTGGACGTGGTATACTTGGACAGAGGGGTGGTGGTGGACGTGGTATACTTGGACAGAGGGGTGGCGGTGGACGTGGTATACTTGAACAGAGGGGTGGCGGTGGACGTGGTATACTTGGATTTTGCAAAAGCGTTTGACACAGTTCCCCACACACAGCTAATGTGTAAGGTAAAGTCTACAGGCTTGGAAAAATCTGTATGTAAATGGATAGAAAACTGGCTAAAAGATCGTATTCAAAGAGTAGTGGTTAATGATTCATACTCTGAATGGTCTAGGGTGGTCAGTGGTGTACCCCAAGGTTCAGTGTTGGGACCCTTACTTTTTAATATATTTATAAACAATATAGGGTCAGGGATTAAAATTCCCATTTCAGTCTTTGCAGATGACACCTGTGCAGTGGAATAACGTCCTTACAGAATGTCTCCAATTTACAAGCCGACTTCAATGCTCTGTTTAATTGGGCAACTATGTGGCAAATGAGGTTTATTGTTGATAAATGTAAGGTTATGCACTTGGGGGCTAAGAATATGCATGCATCATACATACTAGGGGGGGGTACAACTGGCGGAATCAATGGTGGAGAAGGATCTGGGAGTTCTAGTAGATCACAAGCTTAATAATGGCATGCAATGCCAAGCTGCGGTTTCTAAAGCGAGCAAAATCCTCTCTTGTATTAAAAGAGGTATAGACTCCAGAGAGAGAGATATCATATTACCCCGGTACAAACCATTAGTAAGACCTCATCTGGAATATGCAGTTCAGTTTTGGGCACCAATTCACAAAAAGAACATTGGGGAACTGGAGAAAGTACAGCGAAGGGCTACCAAACTGATAAGAGGCATGGAGGAGATCAGCTATGAGGAAAGATTAGAGGAACTGAATTTATTCTGTCTTGAGAAGAAAGAGATTAAGGGGGGATATGATCAACATGTATAAATACATCAGTGGTTCATATAGTGAACTCGGTGTAGATCTATTCACCCTGAGGTCATCACAGAGGACAAGGGGGCACTCTTTACGTCTGGAGGAAAAGAAATGTAATCTCCAAACACGGAAAGGCTTCTTCACAGTGAGAGCTGTGAAAATGTGGAATAGACTTCCTCAAGAGTTGGTTCTGGCCAGCTCAGTGGATTGCTTCAAAAAAAAGCCTGGATTCTTTCCTATATACACAGAATGTAACTGGATACTAACCTTTATAGGTAAAGTTGATCCAGGGAATATCCGATTACCTCTTGGGGGATCAGGAAGGAATTTTTTTCCCTGCAGGAGCAAATTGGATCGTGCTTTGCTGGGGGTTTTTTTTGCCTTCCTCTGGATCAACTGTGAGTATAGGATTATAACTTTTTTTTTTTTTCTATGGTTGAACTGGATGGACTTTTGTCTTTTTTTCAGCCAGACTAACTTTGTAACTATGTAACAAGTTAATTGTACGGGGATGATAACTGTAGGCAGCATAAAAAAAAAAAAACCGAGCCATGAACATCTTCAGCTGAATAATCGTTTCTTGGGTGTGGTGAAAAAAAGGGGTTTATAATTGAAAAAGGACACAAGATGAAAATCTGCCATATGCCATGCATTTATCTCATACTTCACTACATGCTTTCTGCCGTCAGGCTTTTAGCGGAGCTTTCCTTTGACCACAAGGAGAAGCTTAGTCATTCAGCTGTCTTACAGGGAGGGCTGTATGTGTAATATGAAGACTAATAGTGCAGTGTCACCGTGAGGGAACACAGGATAGGTTGTAAGAGGACCGGTACAATGTATCCTGAAATTACTATTTGCTGAGCAATGCTCATTTTCAATGCAAATTGAAAAGATAAATATAACATAAGATCACATTTCAGTTTTCCATGTGTATTTATTAACTGTCAAGGGAAATCCTGCATGTGACCAGTGCAGTGCAGATACATGCGTTTAATGGTTACATCAGCTGCTTTCTTAAAGGGAAAAAAATAGTATATTTCCTGTGAGTCATTATTATGTTTACCTTTATATTTGCTGAAATGTTCTAATTTGCACGTTTGATGTATTATATTTCTGTTATTGTATTAAATTTACCGATTTGTAGACTTTTTTTTTTTTTTTTAACTCCCCTGCTTTAGAAAAGAAGTTGAGTCAAATATTTTTTAGTAATTTTTTTTTTTGTCACAGGAGTACATTTACTATTATACTTCTGTGACCTAAAGTCAGTCGATAAGAGCAATTGTCTGCTAGAGGCTGAAGGGACAGAGCTAGCCCAAGTCAAAAAAGTTCCTGACAATAATGTCAGGATCAACCCCGCTGTCTGATTGACAGCTGGCTCTGCCTCTCAGCATGCAGCTAGGGAGAATTTACTTTACTTCTTGTCCCAGAAACACAACAGAAAGTAAGAGGAAATCCCTCAAAGGTGAGGGAAGATCCCTTCTTTGATACCAATCACTGAAACAGATTTCTCCTTAAATTCTGTTCTTGTGACTCCTCCTGTGAAATGTTTTTATTTCCTATTACTTATACATTAATCACCAGGACAAACGGCAAGAATGAATCGCGGTTCAATAGGGAGTAGCTGAGATTTGAACCATCTATGGGTAGGCTGATTGTACCCAATTCGGTTGTTGTAAGACTTGGGTACAAACAGAATGTCGGATTTTTCATGCGATTATTGCTTCAGCTGCTAGAAATAATCACTGTGTTCTCCCGTCAGGTTTGTCCCCCCCCCCTCTTGGGAGAACACAAAAGTGGGAGGGATTCCTCCATCTGCCCTGATTGTGTTGAGGGGGGGATCGTGCGATTATGGCCCTGCTTTAGTGTCATGCTGCTGGCTTTGCCAAGTGGTATTGGTTCTGTAACTTTGGAGGTAACATCAAATGGGGAGGTCAAATATCCATAGCTCAAGGAACCTGTAGCCATCTCTGGAGGAATCCTAGTGTTCCACCGAACCCTGGTTGAGAATAGTTGAGTTAAAGTGTATGATAAGCTAAGACGTCTTTAAGTTTTGGATAGACTAGGGAATGATTAAGATGCTTTCAGATTTTTGTGTCCTGTCTGGGAGATTTTCCTTCACTCCCTGTCCCATAGACACAACAGAAAATAAGAAGAAATCTTCTCTTAGCAAGTAATCACAGAAAGAGGTTTCCCTATTTGCCGATTTCTCCTTTCCTCCTGTTTCGGTGACCCTTCTAAAATTATATATCTTCCACTACTTTGAAATTTGTCACTGGGACAGATAGCGATAGTGAGTCACCCCAAACAGCAATAAACACTTAGGGCTCATGTACACAGGGTGTTTGAAAAACTCTTCTGACCACTGGAAACTGACTGCTAAAAAACATAGGTGAAAAACGTCAGTTTAGTCGCGTTTACCTATCGCGTTTATGCACGTGTGTGTTTAGAAGCGTTTTTAAAAGATAACCTCAGGAGACCCTCCCAAATGCCCAGAATGCACTGAAAAATAGTAAATTCACTAAAAAAGGCTACTAAAATATCACATTAGTTATTTTATCAAGTCATAAGGTATTTTAGTAGTGAAAACCATGCGGTAATGTTTCAGCTGTCAGCGGGATTCCCCACTGACAGCTGAATGTAAAAGAAAGCGTTGTCGGCAATTCAAAAATTAATAAAAAAATAGCGTGGGGTGTCCCCCAAAATCAATACCAGACCCTTGTCCAAGCATGCAGCCCGGCAGGTCAGGAAAAGGGGGGGGGGGTGAGCAAGCGCCCCCCTCCTGAACTATACCAGGACACATGCCCTCAACATGAGGGGGTGCTTCCCCCCCCCCCCAAGCACCTTGTCCCCATGTTGATGGGGACAAGGGCCTCTTCCCCACAACCATGGGCTGTAGTTGTGGGGGGTCTGCGGGTGGGGGGCTTATCAGAATCTGGAAGCCCCCTTTAGCAAGGAGCCCCCCAGATCCTGCCCCTCCCCCCACATGAATGAGTATGGGGTACATGGTACCACTACCCATTCGCACAAAAAAAGCTGTAGTGTGAAAAAAGACAGGAGACATTCTTTGACAAGTCCTTTATTAAAAGAAGGAAAATAAAAGAAGTAGATAAAACATCAATCACGATGTCCGTAGCTCCGAAAAAAAAAAAGCTCTGGTACCGACGCTGGCCCCCGGCCATCTGCCCCTGAGCTGGTTTGACAGTTCTTAAATATGTAAGGGTGACCTCAGTGACCAGCATGTCCCGGTCGATGATGTCACACAGGAGCGAGGTCACACAGGTGATGTCACCGGGTGTCCCCACCCCTTACATATTTAAGAACTGCCAAACCAGCTCAGAGGCAAACAGCCGCGGGCCAGCGTAGGTAGTGGAGCCTTTTTTTTTTTTTTTTTTTTAAACGGAGTGGTGGCAGGCATCGTGATTGACGTTGAATCTACTTAGCCTTTTTTAGTGGATTCAACTGGTTTTTTTTTTTTTAAATGCCATGCAGTAAGATACTGCTTAGTGAAATGTGCCCCGGATATGGACCAGTCAAAAAACACTTCTAAACACAAGCACTTATAAACGTGATTGGCGTTTGAAACGCCGGTAAAATCTACTCCTGAACGCAGTTTTGCTGCGTTAAAAAAAAAACAACTGTAAACTCAACTGCCTGTAAATGACTGTAAACAACTATGTGTAGATGGACACATAGGAAAACATTAGGGAGAGTTCAGGGGCTGCTGAAAAAAATGCAGAAAAGCTCCTAAACGTGCGTTTATCAGCTGCAGTGTACATAAGCCCTTTTTATTAGTTCCTCATTATATCCAAAAGTAAAAGAAGAGTTTGTAGGCTTTACGTCATCTTTTCTCAACCTTTCCAACACCGAGGAACCCTTGAAATAATTTCTGGTATCAGGAAACCTCTTCTAAGAATTATTAAACATACAACTCATGACACATTACTGTGATGGTCAGTGGGAAGAATGCTCCTTACACTTGTGGTCACTGGGAAGAATTACCAGCCTACAGACAGCTAAAAAGATCAATGGTGTCAATTGGAACTTATCTGGGAGGCAGATATTGCACATTGCTCACAAAACCCCTAGCAACCTCTGGAGGAACCCTGGGGTTGCATGGAACCCCGGTCTAGAAACCCTTCTCTACATACACAAAGTGAAATGACCATTTAAAGCAAGTAAAATGTAAAGTAAATACATAAAATACTCTTGGTCAGCACTGGCAGCATTTTGTGTTGGCTCTCTCTGCTCTTCTTTGCTGGAGATTTCCTTATATACTGTATGCAAAATGACTTAGAGAGCTGAAGCTGCAAAACGGATACAGAGGGAAAACTGTATTTTACATTGAAGCCTGCCATTGTGTGCCTTGAGCTCTGTGATTACAAGGGAAAGCTGTGATTTGGCTATGTCATGTTTTACTTAAAGGTATATTTTATTTACACAAATGTAGTAAGTGTAGTCTGTTCCAAGTCGGCTTTGTGTTGCAAAAAAGGCTAAAGTGGTGTCACCTCCAAGAAATATTATTCTCCTTTTTACACAGTCACAGGGACAAAGCTGCTTGGATTTAACATATGTTTTCAACTATACTGTAGTGAAACCATTCTGCACTGATCTAAAAATAAAAAGAGACAACAGATGTCCATTTAACCCTTTCTCTCACTTGGCACTTAGAGTAATAGAGAGTAATATATCCACTGCAGTTGACCAAGTAAAATTGAAGGAAGGATTGAAGGATTCTACCCAAAACCAAAAATGATCTTTTTGTTTTAGTCACTAGAGTTAAATTTTAACTCCAAAGATGAACTATCTAGGATCATCAGTTTTGAAAGATCTGGGACCATGTCTTCTGTTGGGTGATATCATCCTTATTTTGTTGTCTCAGAACAATATTCGCACTTACTAAAGAGAGGTCTTTAACACCAGAAAGAGGAGAATGTGGAGAAAACTATAACACTCCTACGGTATTTCTTGTCTTGGTGTTTCTTTAGCCAAGCCATAGATGGTTTGATTTTCTTTCTTTCCACCATGGGTGAACCTCTGATTGCGTTCATTGAGGGAATCCCTCCTGCAGCACTATTGTGTACTGCTGGCGTGGTAGGCTTGGTGGGGTGGTGGTGCAGGGAGCCTTCTGGCCAGCAAAACACAATGATTACTTCTTACAGCTAAAGCTGCTGGCAGTAATCGCATGTAAAAAATTCAACAGGTTAGTTGTAACCAAATCGATGGATCTTATTGGGTACAAACAGCCTGCCTATAGATTGATTGAATCTCGGCTGGTCCCTGCTGAACCGGATCAATATATTCTTCCTTCCACACCCAAGTTGAAGCAAATCTATCACAAAACCTGGCCATTTCAGAAAATGAAATGGAGATCTGCATATATCTTTAGTATTCTACATCTTGAGATCTAGAGACAGTTTTTACAATGTAGTTTTTCCGAAAGGTAACCTTTGCTTATGGATTTTTTTTATAATAAACTTTGATTATCTTATTTCTGACAGGTTCAGTTCATATTGTCTTTGAGGTTTCATGCTCAATTTTCACTCGAATAGAGGTCTCCTCTAGAGTAATGTGGATATGCCCACAGCACAGATATGGTGTTGAGATATCTCAGTGGTTGTTCTCAATGTGTACAACACGTAAAAGGTTTTGCTTTGATCCTGATATGTATTCCACCTTAAGCCAAGTACACATGATGAGAAAATGGGACATAAAATACCGCTTTCGAAGCGTTCGTCCGATAATCTGGTTGTTAGTGCACAGCTTTTGAGAGCCAGTCAACAGTTCATGTGAAATTATCCAAAGGGACAAGCTTGAAAATTTTTCTTTTTACAATAACAGAATAAACAATTTTTGTTTAATCAGTACAGTATTCATCCGTAAAAAATAGAGTGACCAAGACTGCGCATGCTCAAAAACAAAAGAATACATTGCATCACATCCGAAGTTGTCTTATGAGAATTTTCATAACCTTAGTAACCTCTTCATTTTTGATATGAGACTAGCATGCAAAAAAAAAAGGCTGATCATTCGTCCAATATTCTCATCGTTTGGGCTTAATTTTTTGCCCTGCAAGGATAATCAGTGAGCATATCGTCACTCACAGAGGTTTGAAGAAAACTTCTTGATATATACCAAGCTTTGTCAACCTCTTTAACATGGAGGAACCCTTAAAATAACTTTTAGGTCTTAGGGAACTTCTGCAAAATATTATATCTACAATTCAGGGTAGTTTGAGAATAAGAAAGTTGGCATGATTCCCATATTTACCACCCAGATTGTTCTATACAGCAAAATTATTTTAATAAAAATGACTTTACTTGAATAACATTGACACAAAACAAAACAGAAGTGAAAAATTTAGTGTCCCCTTACATAGTGGTTAGTGGATTCATGTCTGCTTACATTGATGGTCAGTGGAAATGTGAGACCTAATACTGGTGGTCAGTGGATAATGGCCTATTAGTTTGGTGATTAGTGAGAAAAGTTCCCCCTTACACTGGTGGTCAATAAAGAAGGATCTTCTTACTTTGGTGGTCAAAGAAGTTGGAATCAAACCTCCTCTTCTCGGATCTCCCGCTGGTGCTCCTGACTCCTCCTCCCTTCTGAGTGCCTCCATAGCAAGCCACTTGCTATGGGGGCACTCATGTAGGCTTAATCCCCAGTCATGCTGCCTGCATCCACAGACACACACATCTTGGCTCTGCTCCCCCCCCCCCATTCCCTCGCCAATGGCTCCCACTACCTCAGCCAGGCCTGTGACAGCAGAGAGAGAAGACAGAGTCTCTACAGATGGACACAGTGCTGGATTGAGTGAGGGCTTAGGTAAGTATGGGGGGGGGGGGTGAGGGAGCTATACTACTACTTAAGTAATTTGTATCTACATGCAGGGAATGCATTAAGGTAAAAAATGTTTAGGCTTTATAACCACTTTAAAGCCAAGCCTCAAAATTAGAGGTGAAAATCTAGACCTAAAGTCTCAAAGCAACAGTGCATTCATATTTGAATTAAAAAAATATTCAAAATCTGAAAATTCCTTTTTTGTGATTTAATAAAAATCACAAAAGTGTTCCACTCTCACAGCAGTTTTCAGCCCTCAACAACCTTTCTGTAACTCCACTTTTACATTGCAGACAACGTTGTGTAGATAAAGCCAAAAGGCCTAGTGACTGCCAATTTCTCAGCAGCTGATAACTGATTGTTATAACTTTCACTAGAGGTATTCTTGCAGTCATATGGGAATATATATGTATTTATATGTAATGCTAAATTGGTTTAATGACAATTGTTGCTGTGAGAATTTGCCTTTGAATTGGCTTTAAAAATGTGCATTTTGTACTTAAATTTGTGGTCCAGGTAAATTTCAGCTATATTTCCAAATAGATTTTGTAGTCAACTACAGAGAAGTATATGTGATTTAAAACACATGTATGGCACATGTGTGGACTGGTGGAAGAAAAAAAGGGAAAATAAAATAAGAGTCTGCATTTTGCCAAACACTGCACTTTTAAAATGTGCTAGTGGACAAATGAGCTGAAATGCTGCAAATGTGTTAAAATACTATATTAATATTGTAAGTGTCCTTAAACTGCTGGATCTTTGCTTATATACTTATTGAAAATATCTTAAATTGCAAATCGATTGTATATTTGCTTTTCAAATGTGTATATATAGTATTGTAATTAATGGAATTGCTGTGAAATAAGTGAATTGCTAAAGCTGGCCATACGTGGATCAAAATTTGGCCTGTTCAGCAGCCCAGTATGGACAGAGTGGTTGTACAGAAGTTGATATACTGATCGACTTCCGTACAACCAGCCTGTTGGATTCTCCCATCTCCATCAGTGCCAATGGCCATAGCCGGCAGTGCTGATCAGTGTATCCTCATGGCACGGAAGTCTACCTTCTGTCAGAATACAATCATACAGCAGGGAGGATTCAATCAAGTCAGTTTTTTACATTCAACCCGCTGGCAGAGTATGCAACTGCAACTTTAAACTGAATTGTTGGATCAATGCAAAAAAATCTGGGTGGAAACCATATTTATTTTACTGGTAGTGTTGACCTCCCAGGGATATATATTACATAATATAAAGAAACAATAACATTTGGGATTTGAATGCCAACACTTACCACAGAAAAATCATACAACATAAATATACAAAATACAGTTTTAATGTAACAAAGAGGTTTATTTTCAAAAATAATGTGCACAGTGCATACATAATTAAAATCTATTGACATAAATATTTGATCCATTATATTCAGCAGCCATTATAAAACAAGTTTTTCAGTTTATTTAAGCTAATGTTACTTACAGTGGATATAAAAAGTCTACACACCCGTTAAAATGTCAGGTTTCTGTGATGTAAAAAAATAAGACAAAGATAAATCATTTCAGAACTTTTTCCACCATTAATGTGACCTATAAACTATACAACTCGATTGAACAACAAACTGAAATCTTTTAGGAGGGGAGAAGTAAACATAAAAAACTAAAATAATATGGTTGCATAAGTGTGCACACCCTCTTATAACTGGGGATGTAGCTGTGTTCAGAATTAAGCAATCACATTCAAAATCATGTTAGATAGGAGTCAGTACACACCTGCCATCATTTACAGTGCCTCTGATTAGCTGTTCTAGTTTGTCTTTCCTGACATTTTCTTAGTCGCATCCTACAGTAAAAGCCATGGTCCTCAGAGAGCTTCCAAAGCATCAAGAGGGATCTCTTTGTTAAAGGTATCAGTCAGGAGAAGGGTATAAAAGAGTTTCCAAGGCATTAGATATACCATGGAACACAGTGAAGACAGTCATCATCAAGTGGAGAAAATATGGCGCAACAGTGACATCACCAAGAACTGGACGTCCCTCCAAAACTGATAAAAAGATGAGAAGAAAACTAGTCTGGGAGGCTGACAAGAGGCCTACAGCAACATGAAAGGAACTGCAGGAATATATGGCAATACATGGGACAATAATCTCCCATATTCTTCATATGTCTGGACTATGGGGTAGAGTGGCAACACGGAAGCCTTTCCTTACGAAGAAAAACATCCAAGCCCTGCTAACTTTTGCAAAAACACATCTAAAAGCATGTGGGAAAATGTGTTATGGTCTGATGAAACCAAGGTTGAACTTTTTGGCCATAATTCCAAAAGATATATTTGGTGCAAAAACAACACTGCACATCGCCAAAATAACACCATACCCACAGTGAAGCATGGTGGTGGCAGCATCATGCTTTGGGGCTGTTTTTCTTCAGCTGGAACTGGGGCCTTAATCAAGGTAGAGAGAATTATGAACAGTTCCAAATACCAGTCAATATTGGCACAAAACCGTTAGGCTTCTGCTAGAAAGCTGAACATGAAAAGGAACTTCAGCATGACAACGACATACAAATCAACAAAGGAATGGCTTCACCAAAAAAAGATGAAAGTTTTGGAATGTCTCAGCCGGAGCCCAGACCTGAATCCGATTGAAAATCTGTGGGGTAATCTGAAGAGGGCTGTGCACAGGAGATGCCACCATTGCGATCTGACAGATTTGGAGTTTTTTTGCAAAGAAGAGTGGGCAAATATTGCCAATCAAGAAGTGCCTTACTCATACTACTGAATCTTTTTGGGTATGAGTCTAGCAAAGTATTAGTTTAAAATAATATGGTTGCATAAGTGTGCACACCCTTAGTTTTTTATTTTTACTTCCCTCCACCTAAAAGATTTCAATTTGTTGTTGAATTGAGTTGTACAGTTTATAGGTCACATTAAAGTTGGAAAAAGTTCTGAAATGATTTATCTTTGTCTCCTTTTTGTACGTCACAGAAACCTGACATTTTAACAGGGGTGTGTAGACTTTCTATATCCACTGTTTATGGTAAGAAACATTCAGTCTACTTGTTTCAGGGAGTCCATAAACTTCATCAGGACTATGGTGTCATCTACAAAGTGCAACACTTAGCAATCTATCAGTGAAGATGGCTTAAAGCGTATGTCTACTTTTGCAGTCAAATTTGAGAAACCCCTCATTAGCGTACAGTGCGGGGGGGCTGAATTTTAAACCCTTTGTTAAGCCAGACAGTGTTTAAATCTAGTTTATAGCCGTTAATGGAGAACTGCAATCAGTACAGACGGGTCATTATGTTACAGCAGAACTAAAGGCAATTTTTGAGATTTTGGCTAGAGTGAGGGAGGATTATAAACCTTGTATTCCATCATGGAGATTTCCCTTTGCTTCCTGTCCCACAGCCAAAACAGGAAGAGGGAGGAAACCCCCACCAAAGTGAGGAAATCCCTGGTTGTTCCCATTTCCTCATTAGTAATGTTCTGGGGACAACCCAAAATTTGGGATTTTCTGTCTCTTTCATGTATTGCCCCTCTGGTTAGCCAGGGGGAGCTAGATTAGGTTTTAAGGTAGAGCCTGAATAGCAGCCTGGGTATGAGTCAGCCAGGTCACCTGGGGTCAGGACCACCCTCAGATATAATTGGGCCTGATCAGCAGGAAGCAGTCAGTGTGTGTCGAGTGGAGGATGGAGTAGGACACTGGAGTGTGGAGCTTGACAGGATGCCTGGGGAAGAGGCCTACCTACAGGCAAGTGTGGGAAGAGGGAACCTCCACTGTGCCATCATCTACTAAAAGGGACAGCCCGAACAGCAGGGAAAGAGCCAGCCCAGCAGAAGACTTGAAGGCAGCCACCAACCCATAAAGCTATCACAGTGTGAGTAACCTTACATGCCCTGGGCCCAAAAAATGGAGAGGGCAATCAGGTGTAGAACCCAACTAGCTCCTCAGCTGAGACTGTTTAATCTTGGGCAGCTTCAGGATCCCCTTAACCAGTAACTACCTTTAGTACTGCTGAGCGAAGAGGAGGATTCATCTGGGGTCTGAGGAGGTACACTGGAGAGCAGAAGTGCTCTCAAAGAAGAGGCAGATTTTTCTGCTTGTCCATAGCCCTGTACATATATGTCCCCGCAGTTCACAGTTCCCTGGGCATCCCATGTGTCCCTCAACCCCATCCAAGTTCAATACCCTTAATAAAATCACAAAAACAAGCCTAAGAGCTGATTACTGTCTCAGTGTGCAAGCATGGAGGAAGAAGATGCATGTTGCCTGGCTGTGCAGGACTGTAGGGGGACCCAAAAACTTGGTGACTCCTAAGGGGGTACTGCTACATTCACTTTCAGTGATAACATTAAACAGGGCACATAGAGAGTGAATCTCCCTTACAGGGGCAGAGACCGGAATAAAAATTTACACATCTGTCCAAAACTAAGAAAAAAAGTCTTAGTTATATTCTAAACCTTACTCCACTCCACAGACCCTCCTAAAGGGAGCGAAAGTAAGGATTTTTAAGCTAGTAAAAAAAATATTTAACTACTTCCCTCCTGGCCTATAGTAAAATATCGGCCGGACAAGCCTCTCGTCCCTCCAGTAGGGCGTCATATGGTTCCTTCCCGGATTGTGCTTTGTGCGTGCCCGCAAGGCTGTGTTGTGGCGAGATCTGTCGCTGGCTGTGTACCTCGGACACGGCCAATGACAGATCTGTGTGCCGGTCCTGATGCCAGTACCCTGTGACCTGCTGTGTCCAAACACAGGTCACATGACAGTTCTTTACAATGGATGCCTTCCTTTCATGCCATCCATTGTATACAAGTGTGTCTAGCTGTGAATGGTCACAGTGATCACATGCACAGGCTGGGCCAATCACAGCCCATCTGTGTCATGTGATTAGCTGTGGCCAATCACTGCTAATCACAAAAAAACCTGAATCGATTTCATTCAGTTAAATGCTTGCTTATAGCAAATAAATTCTTTTCTATAAGCAATCAATTTGTGTAAAAAAAAAAATATATATATATATATATATATATATTGATCACTTCCACAAAGTAGTACAATGTTACTATGGTAACATCATACTACTTTGGTAATAGTGTAATTTGAAAAAAAAATCTTAAAAAAAGAACAAAATGTAATAAAATTTTTTTTTTTTTTTTTGTACTGTTACCTGTCAGTGCCCCTGATCACCGCCACACCAGCTATATGATAATGCTGTACTGCACTGGAAACCATATGTAAAAAAAAAAATTGTGAAATTAATTTTTTTCATTTTTCGAAAAATGATGACAAAAAAATTACAACTTCAAAAAACTCACCATGCCTCTTATGAAATACGTCAGACTGTCTACTTTGCAAGAAGGGGTCATTTGGGGGATATCTGTACTGTTCTGACATTTTTGGGCCTCAAGAAATTAGATTGGCTGTCAGTACTTCAGGATTGATCAATATTCAGATATATCCCATAGTTTGTGAACTCTATAACTTTCCTACAGACTAAATAATAAATACTGATTTGGGTTATTTTCACCAAAGAAATGTAGCAGAATACATCTCGACCTAAATTTATGAAGAACAATTATTTATTTGTAAACGTTTATAACAGAAACAAAGAAACGTGTTTTTTTTTTTTTTTCAAAATAGTTTTTTGTTAATTTAGCAAATAATAAAAACCCCAGTGGTGATTAAATACCACCAAAAGAAAGCGCTAGTTGTGTGAACAAAATGATAAACTTTTAGTTTGGGTACAGTGTTGCATGACCACGCTATTGCCATTCAAAGTGTGAGAGCGCTGAAACCTGAAATTTGGCCTGGGCAGGAAGGGGGTAAAAGTGCCCGGTATTGAGGTGATTTTTTTTTGTAATAAATTATGCTATGTTAATGGGAACATGTAACAAAGGTAAAGTAGGTGTTATTCCAGTTTGGCTACAAAAGTGGAAATACACTTTAAAGAGAACAAGGTCCTAACAAAGTCATTGTTGGGTGAAGCTATTCTTTCACTGAAAGAATGAGATGTTTGCCATAGACATTCTACAGATTTTTTTTTTTATCTAAAGACAAACCTGATAATTTTTTCAAATTATCATTTCAGATTTTCCACCTTTTCTACTTCATTGAAAATAATTCAGAACAAGCTGTTTTGCAGACATATTTTACCAGTTTTTTATGGACTTTCCGCTATTTTTTGCCCAAAATCTTGCCAATAATTTACACTACCCTCAGCATGGTACATCTAAAAGAAAGATGCTGAAGAAGGAACTTTCCTTGAGGTGTGCATTTTTCTGTAGTTTTTTTTTTCCATGATTTTTTTTTTCCCCCTATCTATAGTTGAACTTCTCTTTGATGTTACGTTGCATGTCAAATGTTATACTAGAAAGAAAAAATAGGCAATCCTCAACAAAAAAATAAAAAATAGCATAAAGTGTGACAAAGAGCCGATATGTCAGTCCTTTGTCTCCCTGTACATTTTTTCCTTGGTAATCCACTCTTTCCAGGATCTAGCCATTGTATTAGTTTCTGAAGGATCTTAGGGATCTTAGGTCAAGACAGTAGTAGATGGTGCTGGTTTTCTGTCGGTGGTGACAAATTAGTATCCAGGAGTGCAATTCTCACATCAAGGAAACTGAGCGCCTCATGCGGCTTTCAGGCTGTCAGTTAAGGAAACTTGATATACCCCAGGCATATAATGTCCTGCTATTCACTGGTTCAATCCCTAAACATAGTTTTCTATTGAGAAAGGCTTTAGAAAGCTTCAAGTAGTGCTGGATCTCAGTAAGTACTAAAAGCTTGTTTAACCCCTTCACTCCTAAGGGTAAAACAAATGTAAATGGCCAAGCACAATTTTGCAATGCTGACATGTGTTAGTAAAACTGTATATATCATCATAACTACTTTGTACATCCAGGTGAATTATACTGCGTTTATTTCAGGACAAATTGGGCTTTCATTTGGTGGTAAATGGTAATGGATATCTCCTGATTTTTTTTTATTATCAAAGGAAAACTGGCCCAAAATATTAAAAAAAAAGATTTTTTTTTATTTAGCTGTGTGTTTCTTGTTACTACCATAACCTACCACCAAAGAACAACCCAAAATAAATTCTCCAGCTCTTGACGATCGCAGCGATACCATATATGTGTATGTTATTTGTTGTTTGTACCGGTAGTACAGCCCAGAATCAATAGTGCGCATTTTGTTTTTGTCTTTTTTTTTACATAAAGCACACTGAGATTGACACTAACTGACACTAATACCATTTTTTTAAAATGGTATTTTGTGTTTATTTTTTTTTTATATTTATCTTTCTTTTTTTTTTTTTACAAACATTTTTTTTCCCTCTATGCCAGGAGTTAGAGAGATACAGTGTATCTCTCTTCTCCATAGAGAGAGGAAAAAAACAAGGGGGTCGGGCTGTACAGTAACTGATCACTGTGATAGCCAATCAGAGGCTATTACAGCGATCACGTGACCCGGAATCGGGAGTCCTGTTTCCCGATCGTTAGAACGGGACCCGGGGCTCTCAGTGACACCGCGGTCTTTGTGTTGGGAGCGCTCCCAGCACAAAGACAGGTACGCAAATATGCGGCCCCACGGAAAAAAGCCCAGTTCTGTGAGGCCGCATATTTGTGTTACGTCGGCGTCAAGGAGTTAAGCTATAAGTAGCATGATCCGAGGTCAAGGATGTCTAGATGCCCAGCATCAGCATGTGTTGGTTAACCTGGCAAGAACTCTATGGCTAATTTGCACTCCTTTAAAGCAGTTTTAACCCCCCCCCCCCAAAAAAAAATACATTGAATTGCCAATTTTTAGATGTGGTGGCAGCATTAGTTTTCTTTTTTTAAGCTTTTTTCCTTTAATTTCACTTTGTGACTCAGCAAGTTAGTCTGTTGTGTTTTAACAGAACAAGCTGTCCTGTAAAACCTTTTGTATGTATGTAAAAACTGTTTGCTGTAACTGCTTTTAGGGTCAGTTCACACCACAAAAACACACTTCCGATGTGTTCTGGTGCATTTTTTATGTTTTTCTGTGTTTCAGTACAGTTCTATGCAGAAAAAATGCAGCATGTTCTACTTTTTTCTTTCTGCACCAGAAACTGGGACTGACTGCACTGGTGTGAACTAGGACCATTGGAATACATGGAAAACAATGTGCATGCATTTTGTATGCAGCAAAAAAAACGCACTGGACTGCATCTGGTGTGAACCAGCCCATAGGGCCACTTCACACTACATGCATTTCAGTTGTGTTTTTTCTGCATCCAAAACGCACAGAAAGTAGGTTATATGGTTGTCAATGTCATAGTTCACACCAGTGCTTGCAGTTCCAGTGCGTTCCAGTTGCATAAAAAAAAAGTAGAACAGGCTGCATTTTTCCTGCACAGAACTGCAATGGAACGTGGTAAAACGCATCAAAAAGCACTGGAATGCACCAAAATGCACTGCAATGCTCCTATTTAACTTGAAGAAAAAGAGAGGGGGAACTGGAATGCATAAACACCCACTGGAACGCATCAAAAACGCACTGGAATATTTCCTCCCCCCGATCCACCACTCACGACTTTACCATTAAGATCAACAGCACAACCATTGGTCCTTCCCCTCATGCCAGGGTGCTAGGTGTAATCCTAGGCTCTGACCTCTCCTTTGGACCCCACATCCACTCACTGGCTAAATCCTGCCGCCTCAACCTCCGGAACGTTTCCAAAATCCACCCCTTCCTGACCAATGTCACCAGAAAACAACTCATCCACGCCTTGGTTATATCCCGCCTCGATTACTGCAACTCCCTCCTCGCTGGTCTACCATTACACAGGCTATCCCCCCTTCAGTCTATTATGAATGCTGCTACTAGACTCATACACCTTACCAACCGATCAGCGACTGCTGCCCCTCTCTGCCAATCCCTTCACTGGCTTCCACTAACCCAGTGTTTCTCAACTCCAGTCCTCATGGACCCCCAACAGGTCATGTTTTCAGGATTTCCCTCAGATGAAACAGCTGTGGTAATTACTAAGGCAGTGAAACTGATCAAATCACCTGTGCAAAATAATGGAAATCCTGAAAACATGACCTGTTGGGAGTCCATGAGGACTGGAGTTGAGAAACACTGCACTAACCCAATGTATAAAATTCAAAATACTAACCACAGCTTACAAAGCCATCCACAATACTGCCCCTAGCTACATCGCCAACCTCATCGGCAGATATCGCCCAAATCGCCCACTCCGCTCCTCCCATGATATCCTCCTGTCTAGCTCCCTCATCACCTCCTCCCACGCTCGCCTCCAGGACTTCTCCAGCCTCTACCATCCTCTGGAACTCCCTACCACAGCATGTCCGGTCAGCCCCCACCCTGTCTGCCTTTAGGCGATCTTTGAAAACTCACTTCATCAGGGATGCCTACCCCACCTCCACTTAAGAACTGTACTGGAATCACCTCCACCAGATCCTCCCCCACAGCTATCACCTTTTGTTCCACCACTCCCTTCCTTTAGATTGTAAGCTCCACGAGCAGGGCCCTCCTATTCCTTCTGTACTGAAATGTATTGTAATTGTACTGTCTCCCTTATATTGTAACGCGCTGCGCAAACTGTTGGCACTATATAAATCCTGTATAATAATAATAATAATGGAACGCGTCAAAAAACGCACATGCGGAAACGCATCCGGAACGCATCTGGACTGCGTTTCTATAGTGTGAACTGGCCCTTAAAGTGTTAGCTGCAGTCAGGGCCAGGACAAGGGGTGAGCAGGAGTGGTGGCTGCCCTGAGCACAATGGTATCATGTGAGTTGGGGGGGGGGGGTGTGGAGTGCTAGGAGGGGTGTTTTTTTTAGGGGGGGCATTTGTGCTGGCGTGGAACTTGGGGGATGGGTGGGGCAAAATTGTACTGGGAGATTAGTGCATGTGGGGGGGATTTTTGCTGGCACATTGGAGCGGCCAGCTCAGTGGATTTCTTTAAAAAAAAAGGCCTGGAATCTTTCTTAGATACACAGAATATAACTGGATACTAACATTTATAGGTAAAGTTGATCCAGGAAATATCCGATTGCCTCTCGGGGGATCAGGAAATATTTTTTTTCCCTGGAGGAGCAAATTGGATCATGCTTTGCTGGGTTTTTTTGCCTTCCTCTGGATCAACTGTGGGTGTAGGTTTATAACTTTTTTTTTTTTTTAATGGTTGAACTGGATGGACTTTTGTCTTTTTTCAGCCAGACTAACTATGTAAGATAATGCTCACACATCATGGGGTGGGGGGCGCAGTTTGGTATGTTCGCCCTGGGCTCTAGATGACCTTGTCCTGGCACTGGCTGCAGTCCAGCTTTAATTTGTTAGTCAAGTCCATCTAAATCTGCTAGTCTAACACTAGTCTCCAGACTGACCATGCTGTGTCTGCCTTACCACTTTTTCCAGAATGAAGACACCCTAAGGCAGGAAGTCTGTTCCTGGCAGGATAAAGGAATATATGAATAAAGGAAGCAAAAAGCCTAAAAAAGAAAACTAATGCAGCTGCCACATCTACAAATTGGTAAGCTGCAATATATTGCATTTTAATTTTTGGGTTTAATAGCACTTTTTAATTTATGTTATTTTAACCATTTCCCGTCCGGCCCATGTACATAAACGGCCAGACGGGAGCAGTGCAGGAACGGGTTGCCGTTCATAAATGACGCCCGCATTTACGGCCTGTGTGCGCTCCTTGGGAGCGAGCGGCACCGCGATCTGGTCTCCTCTGGACACAGCGGAACACCGATCACTGTGTGAGGTCCCGATCATGTGATCACTGATTGGCCAGTCAGTGGTCACATGAATAGTAGTAAGCAAGTTGTCACTTCTGACATCATTGCTTACTACTAGTGAAATCTGTGAATGATCATAGAAGTCACATGGTACAAGGCTATTCACAACAGCCTTGTATCATGTGACAAGCTGTGACCAATCACAGCTCTCACAGTATTTCTCAATGGCTGCAAGAATGCTGCCAGAGAGAAGGAGAAATTATATATTTTACAGCCTATGTAAAAAAAAAAAAATCTTCATCACCCCCCACAAGTAGTACAGTGTCACTGTGCTACTAGGGTGACAGTATGTTAAAAAAACAAAAACAAATAATAATATAAAAAAATAAAAATGTAAAAACATATTTTGAACAAGTATACTTTTTGGTTATAAACTAATTTGGGTTATTTTTTTTACTAAAAAGATACAGTAACTGAATTAATTTTGGCCAAGATTTATGAAGAAAGATTATTTATTTGCAAAATTTTATAAGAAATTTTTTTCTAAATTTTGGATTTTTTCATTTATATAACAAAAAAAAATAAAAATCCCAGTGGTGAATAAATACCACCAAATAGTTTTATCTGTCTCAAAAAAATACTAAAAAATTCATATGGGTACAGTGTTGCATGACTGCGCAATTGTCAAAGTGTGATAGCGCTGAAAGCTGAAAATTGGCCTGGACAGGAAGGAGGTAAAAGTGTCCGGACTTGAAATGGTAAAGGCTAATCGTGGCCATTGCATGTCATTTCTCCTGCAGTGATCACGTGATTGATTGGTCTCCACCACATGATTGTCCACGATTAGCTGAAAGAGGCGACAGCCTCCCTTTTAATGGAGTTACCTCTGGCAACTAATGGGAACCCCCACTGGGGTTCTTGCATCTAGTCAGAGGGTGTGAACCCCTATTGTGCGACAACCTAGCTTTTGAACATGTGAGCTAGTTCACTTGAAGGCCAATTCACATGGAAACACAGTGCTGTGTAATGAATGCATTGTGCAGTGGCGCATGATTACATTAAACCGTTCATTCAAAATGAATGCACAGAAACCCACCTCACTGTGCGACAATCTTTGAAAGCACAGCACATGTGCATTTTGGAAGTCTGTTGGGTTGCCATTCACAACGTTACCGTGTGTGATGTGGTCAGGAGAGTATTTAAAATTTGTGCTGCCCTTGACAACACCAAAAATCTGCCACCCACATCACCAGCACCCCCCATCTGCGACCCCCCCCCCCTCACACCATGACCCCCTTAAACCCCACCTCCACCCCAGAGAAAGACTAACCAGCTCCCTTCCCGGAGTCTCACGGCCGTTCCAACGACTCCGTAGGAGAACCAGTGGCCCTTCCTCCAGGGTGGTGGCGCTCCCCGCACTCCGCTCTGCTGCCCAGCCCCAGTGCCAAGGAGAACCAGCATCCCTTCTTTGGGGGGCAGCATTGCCCCCCTCAAAAATACCACCCAAGGCAAACACCTTGTTTGCCTCACAGCAAATACGCCTCTGGGTGTGATGTGAATGGGCCCTAAAACCTTCTCCGTAGATTTACATTTATCCATTGCAATGAAAATTGCAATTTTTCTTCAAAAAGTATTTGCTCATTTTAGTAGACGGAGATACCAGGAAGACCCGAGTCAGAGGCTTCAGCAAAATCTTAGCAGGTGCCTAATGTTACTTTGCAAATTGTCATGAATTCATCTGCGTCTCTGAGTTGGATGGGGCTCATACACAGCAACAGCCCAGTCTATAGTAGCACCAGATATAGATAAAATGGAGAGTGCTGTATAATTGCCAGAGTATTCATTTATTTCTATGAGGATTCCTGGATCCTATAGGATTTTACCAGTCATGGGTTTACTCTCCAGATTGCCTTTAGTAGCATTTCCATAAGGAAAAATGCAGAACAGATTTTTGTAGTTTCTTTGGCTTACAGGGCACTTATACCCCCTTCCTGCCCAGGCCAATTTCCAGCTGTCACACTTTGAATGACAATTGCGCGGTATGGCAACACTGTACCCATATGAAATTTGTAACATTTTTTTGTGACAGAGCTTTAGTTTGGTGGTATTTAATCACCTCTGGGTTTTTTATTTTTTCTTAAACCAAAAACCACTGAAAATTTTGAAAAAAAAGTTTTTTTTCTTAGTTTTTGTTATAAAATTTTGTAAATAAGTGATTTTTCTCCTTCACTGATGTGCGCTAATGAGGCTGCAGTGATGGGCACTGATAGGCTGCACTGATGGACACTGATAGGTGGCACTGATGAGGAGCCAGTGGTAGAGAGCACTGGTGGGCATTGACAGACATCACTGATGGGCACTGAAAGGCAGCACTCATATATGGCACTGATAGGCGGCACTGACTGGCATTGTTAGGTGGCACTGACTGGCACTGATAGGTGTCACTGACTGGCATAGATAGATGGCACTGACTGGCACTGATGGGTGACACTGAAAGGCAGCTCAGATGGGCACTGATATGTGGCATTGATGTGCACTGGTAGGCACTGGCATGTGGCATTGATGGGCATTGGGAGGTGGCTGACAGCTGGCACTGATGGACACTGACAGGTGGCACTGCTGGGGCTACACAGATAATCAGGGCACACTGATCATCAGTGCCCTAATGATCAGTGCACATGTCCCCAATGAGGGATGCCGATTACCGGCTCTCCTCTCCTCTCGAGCTGTCAGTGTGACAGCTCGTGAGGAGAGAAATGCCGATAACCAGCACTTGCCTATTTACATGCGATCAGCTGTGATTGGACACAGCTGATCACATGACCAAGCCGACATCTTCGGCTCTTTCCGTTGATTGGTGATCCACTTTGTTCGAGGGACACAGCGCACCACCGATCGCCGCGCATGCGTGGTTAGAATGGGATGACGTCCTCCCAGAATGAGAGAACCGCCTTGCGCCCGTAATTACACTATATGGCGGACGGGAGGTGGTTAAAGTTCAGTCTGGGAAGAAAAGTGGAGTGATATTGCTACAAAGTATGATCCACTGTCCTAGAGCAGTGGTCTCCAAACTATGGCCCGGGGGCCGGATGCGGCCCTTTGCTAGCCCTTATCTGGCCCTTGGGGCACTTTTTTTCCCACTGACACAAGATACTATTCCTCTCACTGACACCAACAAGGAGACATAATTACTGCTACTGACAACAACAACAGGCACTCTTCCTCCCATTGACACCTACAGTGGGGCACTATTCCTCATATTTACACCAACAATTGTGCACTAGTCCTCTCACTGAAACAAACCATGAAGCACTATTCCTCCCACTAACACTAACAACGGGGCACTATACTTCCCACTGACACCAACGATGGGGCACTATTTCTCCAACTTACAGCAAGAATAGGGCGCTATTCCTCCCCCTAATGCCAAAGTTGTATTGTTTACTCCCAATGACGCAGGACAATATCTACTCCCAATGGCCACAGTCCAGCCACCCCTAAAGTCTGAAAGCCAGTAAACTGGCCCTTTGTTTAGAAAGTTTGGAGACCCCTGTCCTAGAGCACAGCTCTTCTACTGTCGTGGAGTTGAATGCCTAGTCTTTGATAGGATTATCTAGAAGAGTTTGTCACAAAGCCGAACTCAGGGTTGTAAAATAACAGTCACAGCCCAACTGAAGACTCACACCTTGTGCTCAATTTATACATAGTGTTTTATGATTCTAACCAAATTTCACCTCCAAATGTCATACAATAGCTCTTTGTAAGGGATACCTGGTACAGGTATTCAGCGGCTGCAGGGATGACCAGTTCAGTGGAAACTGGAATCAAACTGAGTATGGTTAGAATGAAGCTTATTAATGCACACAATACCAATGCAACACCAACAGACCATAATCAAAGCAAAAGTGAAAAATGAATGTGACAGTGAGGCTGCATGCACACCTGAGGTTTTGTATCGCGGGCAGAATTGTCACAATTCTGCCCACGATCCCAAAACGCTGTGCAAAAATGACAAATCACATCACATGCGTTTTGGTGCCATTTCTTTCCATTGGCACCTAAAAGCGGTGCGATTCTGCCACAATTGTTGCACAATCGCTCTGCAAATCGCATTGTGGGAAGCTTGTCATCTAAAATGGAGCAGAAGCTTCTTTTGAAGGTACAAGCTGTGCGCGGTGCAGTTTGCGCAATTGCTGCGTGACTTATCGTGCGACAATCATGGCAGAATCACTCTGTGTTTTAGGTGGCATTGAAAATAAATGGCACCTAAACGTGCGGTGCGACTTTTCATGTTTTGGGATCGCGGACAGAATGGCCAGATATGAACGGAGCTTGAAGCAAAACTAAAACAACAACCAAACTACTGCATATACAGTATAGACAAATGGGGGGGAAACTGACAAACTAGGCATGAGCAGGATTGGGAGTAGGAACAAGGGGAGCAGAGATGGGGTAACAGGATACAGAGTATTAAATACAAGGTACATGATAAGGCGGGGACCAGCAAGCAGGTATATTGCTAACAAGCAAAACACTGAAGCAATATTGCAAAGCAAGGACAGGGTTATATACATTCCCAGTAGCCAGCAGCAGGTGGAGCCTAATTACTGCGATCTGCTGGGAGACACCTGTTGGTGGCCACCAGAACTGCATGCTTCAGCTCTGGGAACCACAGTACTGCCAGCAGGTGATCCAAGTCCTGACACTCGTAGCAGAAATGTGCTTCCTGCCCTCCACTTTAGTGACCTATGCTGCCATAGATGGGTAACAGCCACAGGCATCCTTATTTGAAATAGGGGGTGAGCATGCCTGACCAGACCTGTTAGATTACAGAGTGCACTTGGCAGCATCTAGTCCATTTTTGTTAAATCATATAAAAATGTAATATTGATAACTGGAGCAACAAGCAATGCAGTTGATTTACTAAAGAAGTAAATTGGGATGGTCGAACTAGGGCTCAATCAGACAGGTGTCTGCTGACTAGACTATGTGATTTTTGGGTGCAGAGAAACTATCCACATGTACAGGGTTTATTTACTAAAGGCACATAGGCTGCACTAAAAGTGCAGTTGCTCTAGATCTGAGGGGAACATGCAAGGAAAATAAAAAAAAACACTTTTGCTTGCACATGATTGGATGAAACAAATCAGCAGAGCTTCCCCTCATTTCAGAGCTTCCCCTCAGATCTAAAGCATCTACACTTGCAGTGCACAGAATATTTACCTTTAGTAAATCAACTCCCCTTGTGTTCATATAGCTGTGGCCAACAGCCATGTGGCCAGATGCTGCCGTGCCAAATTTGCACCGTCGCTGTTCACACGTAACCACTCCTACCAGCGTTTACATGCAAAAGGGGCTTCTGACAAGCTCTGGATGCAGACAGTTTGCGTTAAGGGCTGGCGATTCTGTCCGTATTCAGACTGGACACAGCTTATGGTCGTTTGTATGTGTCTGTACAGAGTGCTACTGCGTCCAAATTTGGAGTTTAGCCACATCTGAAATTGCAGTCTAACAGCCCATCTCAATTAGCAAAATGAGTATTTAGTTACCTTCGTGAGTATGATTAAAGCGGAGTTCCACTCACTCTGTAAAAAAATAAAAGTCAGCAGCTACAAAAACTGTAGCTGCTGACTTTTAAAAAACAGCGACTTACCTGTCCCACGATCCCGCGTTGCCCCCGCTGCAGCCCATCTCACCGGCCGTCCTGTATTCCAGGCCAGGGGCGTATTTACCACATGGCAAACAAGGCATTTGCCTAGGGCGGCATTTTTCAGGGGGACAGCACCACCCCCCTGAAAGAGGGGACACATGCAGCTTGGGGACCAGGTGGGATCTGAGAGAGACTGCAGGCTGCTTGACTCTCGTTCCCAGGGATGTCCAGGGCTGTGAAGGTGAGTGTCTCTCTCACTCTCTCTCTCCGCTGGGGAGAGGAGTGGCCAGTGTATGGGGGCGAAGGTAGTGGAAGGCTCTTTCGGGTGGGTGGGAGGGCAGGGGTGTTGTTGGTCAATGTCAGGCTCTCTCTGGGGGGGGGCAAATTTTGTGTTGCCTAGGGCAGCACAAAACCTAAATACGCCACTGTTCCAGGCGCCGGCATCTTCAGTGTGGGCACCCGGCTGTGACAGCTTGTGGCTTTACAGCCGGGTGCCCACTGTGCATGCGGGAGTAGCGCTGCGCTTCCTGAATGGCCCCGTCACCTGTCCCACAAGACTTCAGGTAGGGTAGGAGGACAACTTCCGCTTCCAAACACCTAGGCGCAGTGGAAGTGGGAGTGGGTACCTGTCAAATTCAGGTACCAGTCCCCCCCTGCTCCCCAAAGGTGCCAATCCTTAATGGGGAGCGGGGGACCAATCTTTAAAGCAGAACTTCCCCTTTTGGGTGGAACTCCGCTTTGAGCTGCGTTCACTTTAAATATCCAACCATGTGCAAGGGAAGTGAAATTACAATTAGGCACCATGCACACTAGCATTTTTCTTAAGCTAAAAAAAAGGCTGGATGTTAGTAGGGTCTTTTAGTAGTGTTTAGAATCGCTTAGAAGCGTTAGCATTTTATTAGTGTTTGTACAGTACATAGTGGGGGGGAAAAAAAAGAGTGTTCGGTGTTTTTTTTTCTACTGGCAAAACGCTCCCAAAAACAACTTTTTTTCCCGCTCCTAAATGTTGAAGTTTGATAAACACTACTAACATAAAATAGCATGCATGGACACATAGGATAACACGAATTAGCTTTTAGGAGCAGAAAAAATGCTGAGTAGAGCTTCCAGGAGCAGAAAAAACACTAGTGTGCATGGAGCCTAAAAGCGGAACTAAAGTCATTTTTAAAGGAAGGTTGTTTATTGCAGAATAGATATACAATGTCTCTTCTGCAAATAAATAAACCTACATGGCTACTCACTTCCTTAAAATGTAAAGTGAACTGTTCATGCGTTTTCCAGCATTGTGCCCGTGTGTCAGGATGACAAAACTCCTGTGCACACGCAAATTTATGTCATTCGGTGCCGGCCAATCAAGATGTTAAAGACCAGCACCTGAAAGAAGATGATGAGAAGGGACCTCGCGGACAACAGACCGTTGGGGCTAAGGTAAGTATTTCAGGTTTTAGTTTAGACACTTTAAATTGAACACAATGTCAGCTTATTCGCTAAACTGCTTAAATATTAAAAGGGTTAATTCACTCACACGCTGAGCTCAGGGCTATTCTATCCATACCTTCCAACTTTTGAACTTCAGAATGAGGGAGGAAGTGACCTGTGGCATGCGTAGTGAGTGTGGCAAAAATGGGTGTGGCCAAAAGCGTAGCAGTGGGAGGGGCCTAAGCGGCGTGGTTAAAAAAAAACCTCAGGCTTCCTTGTACCTATAAAATATGCTTTGATTGCTGCGCCACAGTGCTGTCTCAAGGACACAAACCATAGCACAATCATTTTAAAAAAAATAAAAAGCTTCCATTACAAATGGTTTTGCAAAATGCAGGATTCAGGAGTGCATTATATACAGAGTGCAAGATTCAGGAATGCGTTACGTACAGAGTGCAAGGTTCAAGTGTGTGTTTCATACAGAGTGCAGGATTTAGGAATGTGTTATGTACAGAGTGCAGGATTCAGGAATATGTTATGTACAGAGTGCAGGATTCAGGGATGTGTTACGTACAGAGTGCAGGATTCAGGGATGTGTTACGTACAGAGTGCAGGATTCAGGGATGTGTTACGTACAGAGTGCAAGATTCAGGAATGCGTTATGTACAGAGTGCAGGATTCAGGGATGTGTTATGTACAGAGTGCAGGATTCAGGAATATGTTATGTACAGAGTGCAGGATTCAGGAATGTGTTACGTACAGAGTGCAGGATTCAGGGATGTGTTATGTACAGAGTGCAGGATTCAGGAATGTGTTACATACAGAGTGCAGGATTCAGGGATGTGTTACATACAGAGTGCAGGATTCAGGAATGAGTTACGTACAGAGTGCAGGATTCCGGAATGAGTTACGTACAGAGTGCAGGATTCAGGGATGTGTTATGTACAGAGTGCAGGATTCAGGGATGTGTTATGTACAGAGTGCAGGATTCAGGAATGTGTTACGTACAGAGTGCAGGATTCCGGAATGAGTTACGTACAGAGTGCAGGATTCAGGATTGCGTTTCATACAGAGTGCAGGATTCAGGAATGAGTTATGTACAGAGTGCAGGATTCCGGGATGTGTTACATACAGAGTGAAGGATTCAGGATTGCGTTTCATACAGAGTGCAGGATTCAGGGATGCGTTATGTACAGAGTGCAGGATTCAGGAATGTGTTATGTACAGAGTGCAGGATTCAGGATTGCGTTTCATACAGAGTGCAGGATTCAGGGATGCGTTTCATACAGAGTGCAGGATTCAGGATTGCGTTTCATACAGAGTGCAGGATTCAGGAGTGCGTTTCATACAGAGTGCAGGATTCAGGAGTGCGTTTCATACAGAGTGCAGGATTCAGGATTGCGTTTCATACAGAGTGCAGGATTCAGGAGTGCGTTTCATACAGAGTGCAGGATTCAGGAGTGCGTTTCATACAGAGTGCAGGATTCAGGAATGAGTTATGTACAGAGTGCAGGATTCAGGAGTGCATTTCATACAGAGTGCAGGATTCAGGAGTTGGTTCTCATCCTACCTATCCCGACGCTCCTTCAGTGTCACCTACAATGGTGCCACCTCCCCCTCCCTCCCCCTCTCTGTTGGGGTCCCCCAAGGCTCTGTCCTTGGACCCCTTCTCTTCTCCATCTACACCTCCTCCCTGGGCAAACTCATACAATCTCACGGCTTCAACTATCACCTCTATGCTGACGACACCCAAATCTACCTCTCCACCCCTCACCTCACCCCCACTATCTCTGCCCGCATCACTCACCTCCTAAATGATATCTCAGACTGGATGTCGCTACATTTCCTCAAGCTCAACCTCTCCAAAACCGAGCTCCTCATCTTTCCCCCTGCCAACACCCCCCCCCCCCCCATCCTATCCATCATCGCCAACAACTCCACTATTACTCCCGCCCCGCAAGCCAAAGTCCTTGGCGTCATTCTTGACGCGAACCTCTCCCTCCAACCGCATGTCAAATCACTCACAAACACATGCAGGCTCCATCTTCGCAACATTGCCAAGATACGCTCCTTCCTCACCCCAGACACCACCAAACTTCTAGTACACTCCCTCATCATCTCACGCCTTGACTACTGCAACTCCCTCCTCACTGGCCTACCCAAGTGCAGGCTCTCCCCGCTCCAGACCATCCTGAACTCAGCTGCCAGACTCATCCACCTCACCACCCGCTCCACCTCTGCCACCCCCCTCTGCCTCTCCCTCCACTGGCTCCCGATTGCCCAACGCATCAAATTTAAACTCCTAACCCTGACCTACAAAGCCATTCACAACACTGCCCCTAACTACCTCACCAACCTGATCCCCAAGTACCACCCTACCCGTACCCTTCGCTCCTCACAGGACCTCCTTCTATCCTGCTCCCTGGTCTCCTCCTCCCATGCACGACTGCAGGACTTCTCCAGGTCCTCCCCCATCCTCTGGAACTCACTGCCCCAATCCATCAGACTGTCGCCTTCCCTATTCACATTCAGGCGCTCCCTCAAAACCCATCTCTTCAGGGAAGCCTACCCCACCCTCACCTAACGGCCATCCTCCCTCATTCCTCCCACCACTTCATCCCCCTCAGCCACTTCCTACTGTACCTTTACCCCCTCCCTCCTAGATTGTAAGCTCGTAAGAGTAGGGCCCTCTTACCCCTCGTACGTTGTTTGTTGTTGTTGTACTGTGCCATGTATTGTCCCCCCTATTGTACAGCGCTGAGCAAACCCTTTGGCGCTATATAAACTCGTAGTAATAATAATAATAATAATAATGTACAGAGTGCAAGGTTCAGAATTTAGTTAAACTGCAAAGACACCAATTAAACATACACTTACGTTCTAAAATCTTGATTAACAGCATACAGGAGCCGAGGAAAGAATGCCGGCATCAGATGGATGACAAATGAGTGCAGCCGGGCAGGACCTGCAGCAGTGTGAACATCTAGCACAGTCAGGGTTTGGTGAACAAGCCAGCGGCAGTACGGCTGCAATGAGAGAGAGTACAGCTGTCAAGTCCAACCTGTGATGTCAGGGATGGGCGGGGCCAATATGCATTTCAGGGGCTTCACCCTCTTTTAAAAACAACCTGTTCACAGCACAGCATTTATACAGTGCCAACCAGGAAAAAGGTGACAGGACCAATTGGAACGACTGCATGTGCACCCACAGTGGTGTATCATTCAGGTTTAATATACACTGCTGCGGGTGCTCATGCACTAGTTCCAGTTGGCCCTGTCCCTTGTCACCGTCTTCCCTGGCCAGCAATGTAGAAATGCCGGCTGTTTGTCTATGAAGTGCTTGCTTGACAAAGGGGGCAAAGCCCCTGAAACGCATATCAGCCCCGCCCATCCCCACAGGTTGAAGTTGACAGCTGCTCTCTCATTGCGGCTGCAAGCCCCACTGGCTTTCCCGCCAATCCCTGGCTCTGCCAGATGTTCACACTGCTGCAGTCCTGCCCAGCTGGAAGTTAGCATATAAAGGATAGCTAGAGTAATGCGGGACAAAGCCCCTGTACACCATCACCTCAGGACACAGGTGAAAATGTGGGAAAGTCCCACCCAATCCAGGACTGTTGGAAGGTATGACTGTATCAGGGGAGAGAAAGACCATGTGATAGCGTTGAATCAGAGAAAAGGCTCAGTCCTGTGATGGTGGAGGTGAGCAGTAATGACTAGGCCTTACTTGGCAACGTCCTGGGAGTTTTCCGTCAGTCTTCATGAGGTACGTAATGGCCTACACCTATAGCAAAGGCATTATTCAACTTTAGTCAGAGCTGCACAGTTTGTTTTCATCTACAGACACCACTTATCTGCATAGACAGTTTTTTGTAAAGGTGAACTAACCCTTTAACTTTGCAAAGTGAACATTCCCTGTTCATTTAGTAAATCAGAAGATCTGCCACCACCAGTCTGTGACTTGGGCCAGTGGTTGTCAACTTATCAGCTAAAGGGGGCCTCAAATGCAGTCCCTGATATTACCAAAGGGCCGCAGATAATGTTCAGTATAGTAAGCCCTGGCCAAAAGTTTGAAAATTACACAAATGTCATTGCCTGCAAGGAAATACATGTAGTCATCATTGCTTTGCACAAAAAGGGATTCACAGGCAAGGATATTGCTGCTTCTAAGATTGCACCTAATACAATCATGTATCGGATCAAGAACTTCAAGGAGAGAGGCTCAATTGTTTTTAAGAAGGTTTCAGGGCGCCCAAGAAAGTCCAACAAGCGCCAGGATTCAGCTGTGGGATCAGGGCACCACCGGTGCAGAGCTTGCTCAGGAATAGCAGCAGGCAGGTGTGAGTGAAGCTACACGCACAATGAGGCAAAGACTTTTGGAGTATGGCCTGGTGTCAAGAAGGACAGCAAAGAAGCCACTTCTTTCCAGGAAAAACATAAAGGACAGACTGATATTCTGCAAAAGGTACAGGGATTGGACTGGGGTAAAGTCATTTTCTCTGATGAATCCCCTTTCCAGTTGTTTGGGGAAACCTTGTCCAGAGAAGAAAAGGTGAGCGCTACCATCAGTACTGTGTCGTGCCAACAGTAGAGCATCCTGAGACCATTCATGTGTGGGGTTGCTTCTCAGCCAAGGGAGTGGGATCACTCACAATTTTGCCTAAGAACACAGCCATGAATAAAGAATGGTACAAAAACCTCCTCGGAGAGCAACTTCTCCCAACCATCCAAGAACAGTTTGGTGACGAACAATGTCTTTTCCAGCATGATGGAGCACCTTGCCATAAGGCAAAAGTGATAACTAAGTGGCTTGGGAAACAAAACATTTAAATTTTGGGTCCATGGCCAGGAAACTCCCCAGACCTTAGTCCCATTGAGAACTTGTGGTCAATCCTCAACAGGTGGGTGAACAAAAAACCCCCTACAAATTCTGACAGACTTCAAACATTGATTATGCAAGAATGGACTGCCATCAGTCAGGATGTGGCACAGAAGTTGATTGACAGCATGCCAGAGCAAATTGCAGAGGTCTTGAAAAAAAGGGTCAACACTGCATAAACTTAATGTAAATGTCAATAAAAACCTTTGACACTTGTGAAATGCTAGTAATTATACTTCAGTGTTTTTAGATCTTTTTGTCAGACGTTACTATGGTATACTGAAGCAGCAGAATTTGTGAAAATTAATATTAGTGTCATTCTTTGGCCAGGGCTGTACAGTATGTAACCTCTTTTCCTCCAAACTGTTTGAATGCCTAGTCTACAACCAACTGAGCAACCATCTCACTGAGAACAACCTTCTCGATCCCCTTCAGTCCGGATTTCGCCCTCAACACTCCATGGAGACTGCTCTCCCTAAACTCACAAATGATCTACTAACAGCTTAAACCAATGGACACTATTCTGTACTTTTACTCCTGGACCTCTCTGCTGCCTTTGACACAGTGGACCACTCACTTCTCCTCAAAAAACTCCACACCTTTGGTCTTCGCAACTGTACTTGCTGGTTCCCATCCTACTTATCCCACCGCACCTTCAGTGTCACTTACAATTCTATTCTCTCTTCTCCTCTTCCTTTCTCCGTTGGGGTTCCCCAAGATTCTGTTCTTAGACCCCCCTATTCTCAATCTACACCTCCTCCCTGGGTCAGTTGATTGCCTCCCATGGCTTTCAATACCATTTCTATACTGATGACACCCAAATCTATTGCTCTAGCCCTCAGCTCACTCCATCAGCCTCCTCACGCATCACTAATCTGCTAACAAACATATCAGCCTGGACGTCACACCACTTCCTGAAAAACAATCTATCCAAACCCGAGCTCATAATATTTCCTTGCCTAGGTGCTCCTGACTTCTCTGTCAAAAGCATCGGCTCAACCTTCAACCCGTCCCCACATGCCAAGGTTCTAGGTGTATTCCTAGACTCTGAACTATCCTTTTTGCCCCACATCCAATCACTGTCCAAAGCTTGCCGCCTCAACCTCCGCAACATCTCCAAGATACGCCGCTTCCTAACTACCACAAAGCTTCTAGCTCACACTCTTGTCATCTCCTGCCTTGACTACTGCAATGCTCTCCTCTCTGGTCTACCTTTACATAGGATATCCCCCATTCAGTCCATTATGGATGCTGTGGCCAGGCTCATTCACCTTACCAACCGTTCAGTGTCTGCCACCCCTCTCTGCCAATCACTCCACTGGCTTCTGCTCACCTAACAAATTAAATTCAAGCTACTTACAACAACTTGTAATGCCATCCACAACTCATCCCCCAGGTATATCACTAACCTTGTCTCAAAATACCAACCAAATTGTTCTTTGTCCTTGTCATCTCCTCCCATGCTCACCTCCAGAACTTCTTCAGAGCCGCTCCCATCCTCTGGAACTCCCTTCCTCAGTGTGTCTGACTATATCCTACTCTGTTCACTTTTAGATAATCCCTGAAAACTCATCTCTTCAGAGAGGCCTTTCCTGCCCCCACATTTATTACCTTTTGTATCTCTTTACCCTCCCTCTTAGATTGTAAGCTGTAACGAGCAGGGCCCTCTGATCCTTCCTGTATTAAATTGTATTGTAATTGTACTGTCTGCCCTTATGTTGTAAATTGCTGCGTAAACTGTTGGCGCTATATAAATCCCGTATATTAATAATAATGTAACACTTAAGAGGACAGTCAGAAACTTCAGATCTAACAGAGAAAATGTGGGTCAGAGAGTGTGGACATGCTACATTTATGGCTGGGGATATGCTGCAGAAGACAATACGAAACTGGAAACATGTTACATGTATGAGGCTAGTAGACATCACTGCTATTACCCTACTCAATGTTCCCATGACAGACTACTGAGGTCCAAGGGCCTCACAAGATATACCAAAGGGCTGTATGTGGTTGGGCACCAGGGACTAAGTCTACGTTGACGCTTGCAAAAAATCCTAGCACTGACACTAATGCAAATCCAGGGAATATCAGATTGCCTCTCGGGGGATCAGGAAGGAATTTTTTTCCCAGCAGGAGCAAATTGGACTGTGCTTTCCTGGGGTTTTTTTTGCCTTCCTCTGGATCAACTGTGGGTATAGGATTATAACTTTTTTTTTTTCCTATGGTTGAACTGGATGGACTTTTGTCTTTTTTCAGCCAGACTAACTATGCAACCCAATGTGCCTATTAAACTCGCATTTTTAAAGTGCGTTAAAAAATGCACTCCAGGCACCTTCTGAGTGTTTTTTTTTTTTTATAAGGGGGAAGGGTTTTATTTCCACTTCACTGATATTTGATAATGCTTGTCAATTGTGCAGTAAGCGCTGTAAACTCTACAGGCACGTTAATGGTGATTTATCATAGACTTGAATGGGTGGGGTTGACAAGTTTCAACTCCTCCTAGACTCAGCATGTAGCTTCATTTTTGTTGCACAGCAATGCCAAAAGTGACGCAAATGTCCGCTGTCCACATATCCATCGTAGGCTGCTTTGCTAGGCATTTGGGAAGTGGCAAAAACATGCCCCAAGTGCCTGTTTATAGTGCCACCATGAAAAGGGCCTTACTGATTATTTCTGTGCCTTCTAGGTATCTCTAACTGACAGACATGCCGCTTTTGTGAACTTTAGATGCATTTAGCAATTTATTGGCTAGAACACATGGTCAGCCCTAATGTGGATTCAGAATGTTGACAAATATGACAAGTCGGGTTTCGGTGGAATATGAGTATAGCAGATGGTAAAAAAGAAAAAAAAAAGTACAAGAAAGGACTGCTGAGCACTGCCAGGGGCCTAAGTTAATTTTATTTCACCATAGAGAGAGAGAAATTGGGGTAGGGGAGGGGGACTATAGAGAAGGAGCCTAAAGAATATTAATCTTGCTGTACTTCAGAGGAGCTCTAGACAATGTAAGAGTCTGGATTTTGTTTTCGCCTCTTGTTTAGTCTAGTAATGAACCTGACACCTTGGCTGATGTTGAGAAGTAGCAAATGTAATGTACGATACAAATAATAAAACATTAGCCGGTCCAGCGATCTGGTGTACATTGCGCTGACCAATTTATAATCTCAGAAGCTGTCTTACAATGTGTATGTAACGACGTACAAACTTATATAATGTGTTGGCCTTGACCCTTTCTAAGCATTCATCACTTCCATCCCGGGGGATATTAATCCGGTATTATCTTTACTTGTGGTTTGTTGAGTTAAATTCAGCATTTCAAATCTTTTTTCAGTGTTCTTGTCAAAATACCTGATGGCTTCCAATTGACTATTTCAGTTGGCGAGGTAAGTCCATTCTCAAATTACACTAGCTAAGCATAACAAGCAAATCACAGTGTACCCTCTCAGTCTGTTAATTCAATTGTTTTACACTCTCAGCGGTGAGTTTGAAACTCAACTTCATCCGATATTAAAAAAGACACAAACTCCAAGCCCCAAACCACTTAGGAAGGATAGAAAGGCGTGACGCAGTGTATCATTAATGGAATGGCATATCAACTAATTGGAAATGCTAGTGATGAAGAGGATGTACACAAGTTGAACCTCCCTTAGGCACTAGCCCAGCTTGCCTAACCCAACTGTGTGCTTAATAGAAACAGTAAAATAAGAATTTGGGAAGAGGTCATGAAAGGGTGAAGACATTGTGGAGAATTTGAGGTAAAAGACTCCCCAGAGCAAGAAAAAAAAATGGGAATTAACTTTTATATTTTTATTAAAGTGTTACTAAACCCACAACAGTAAAATCAGTCTTTATATGCAGTAAAGCATGCTTGTTATACTCACTAACCTAAGGGGTTAATCCTCCGCATTGTGGAAAAAGGCTGTTTGATCCTGGCTTCTCTGATCCTCCCCTTCTTCCCTTGTCCCTGACTCATTTGATAACACTGAGTCTTGTGAGTCACTCTGCACATGCTCAGTTTAGTGTGTATGTGCTAAAGAGTTTTATTTTCCCCTTGGGAGGGTTCATTTGATCAGCACAGGGTCAATCAGCACTGTCCAGTCAAAGGGTCAAGGGTTATGCAGCCTCATAGGACAATCAGAGCAGAATGAAAACTCCCTCTACAAGCTTTAACCAGTGCTCAGTTGGACACTGTTAGAAGTCACAAAACTGCTATATTCTGCTTGATGAGAAAAGGTATTCAGCAGTTTATATTTACTAACATAATTGCATTCCATGTTCTGTGCACTGTGGGAGACCAGATATAGTGAATGAAGGGTTTACTAACGACTTAACAAACATAAGAAATGTGACAATTTAATTCCCACAATGCCTGGTGCGTAGCACTATAGTGGTGAGTCGCACAACCATTCGCACTTGAGCGTGCTCGGACATGTTTTTATTTGCACTCGCCTGGGTTGCAGACCAGTTGACTCAGTGTTTACAGAGTAGTAGAAAAAATAATGTGTGTGCGTTGCACTGTTGGAAGAAAATAAGTGACAGGAATCTGGAGCAGTGGATTAACATCAAATTTTGCTTGAAAATTGGCAAAAGTGTGAGTGAAGCTTTAGCTCAGTTACAACAGGTTTATGGTGAATCTTCCATGAAGAACTTCAGTGTTTGAATGGCATAAACGATTTAAGGAGGGGCGGGAAGATGTCCACGAAGAAGCAGGCAGCCAAAAATGCAGAAATAAGTGCACTCCTGGGACCTAGAAGAGAAGTATGACCAAAAAAATCTTTGGCCCTACTTTGCCTTTAAAGTGGTTGTAAACCTCAGAAATGAAATATGAGCAAAGCATATCTCTCTATAGTATGTACTTGTCTCAATCCAGAGTACTAAGTGTCATTTCTGTCTACTGCTTATTCCACTGCTGTCTGATGAATATCCTGACACAAGAGACAGGGGAGGGAGCTCCAGCACACAGCCTGTGATTGACAGACTCAGTTCTGTTCCTGTGTGCTGTGTAAGGGGGGGTGTCGCTTCCCTCCAATCACGGCTCAGTGCTCCTTTCATTGAGCTCTGCAGAGTGTAACTTAAGTTCAGACACATTTTATAAATGGCTGTAGAGAAGAGAAGACTGCTGATAGACAACAGCAACCTATGTAGGAGGATTTGTCTAATCTCTGTGTATCATCTGAGGCCATTCACTTCACCTACCTTGGCTTGGTATCAAAAGATCTCTGAACTTTCCACTTCTTAATACGTGATTTAACAGTACTGAATGGCATATTTAAGGCTTCTGACATCTTTTTATGTCCTTTTCCATCTTTATAAAGTTCTACTACCTTGTTACGCAGGACTTTTGACAGTTCTTTTCTGATCCCCATGGCTAACTATCTAGCCTAGTCAGTGCTTCCACATAAGAGCTAACAAACTCATTGACTATTTATACACAAAAGCCACAGATGTGGGACATTAACCTCTAATTGGCATTTTAACCCGTGTATGTCACCTTGTGTGTCTGTACCAAGGCCAAACATTCCAGGGTATGTAAACTTTTGATCATGGTCATGGTCATTTGGGTGATTTCTGTTATCATTATGATGTAAAAAGGAGACAAACAACTATTTGATAATAAATGGCTTCATATGATCATCATCCTTCAATAAAAGAGTATTTTGTGGCATGATCAGTCATATTTTCAATATCGATTCCAAAATTGCACAATTTCTGCCAGGGTATGTAAACACACACACACGCAAAGCACTGTATAAATTGACGGTGCTATATAAGTACCTATAATAATAATTAGGGTGTAACATGAAGCAGGATCACCTACAGAATCCACAAAACCCAAACTGCCTCCAACTCCTTACTTGAATTGGGGATTCTTCTTCTGGCAAAAACTTGTAATCTTTTGAATCCAGTGCCACTGTGTGATTAAGTCTGGGATCGCTCCCAGTGAATTACTACATGTCCCATATACCACCACAGCAGAAGGACTGTGCAAAGCCTCGTTGGCGATCCCTTCTCTCTCACCTCCTTGTAGTCCAGCCACACTTCCTCCAGGCCCATAACATCAGATCTGTACCTCTGTATTGGCCCAAGGCTGGGGGAAAACTCTGCAAGAGCCTGTGCATTGCACCGCTGATCAGCGCATGCACTACCAGGCTTGTCAAACTGGCGACCCTCCAGCTGTTGCGAAACTACCAGTCCCATCATGCCTCTGCCTTTGGGAGTCATGCTTGTAATTGTCAGTCTTGCAATGCCTCATGGGACTTGTAGTTTGACAACAGCTGGAGGGCCGCCAGTTCGACACCTGTGCACAGGCTTCATTGCAAAAATTTAGTATTGTGAGTTCATAATTGCTGCATTTACTATTTTGATGCAAAAGGATGCCTACTGCTTTACACTATTTTTAGAAAATATTTTACCAATAAATATTTATTGCGGGATGCTTTCATGACACTCTTGCAAAGCGTGTTGCATGCTTCTTGGTTGTGTTGGTGAACCAACCTATTAAAGCAGCACACAGCTAAATACATGATCAAAATACAAATACTGTATGTGAACTGCATTACCTACAAAAGGATTAGCTGTAAGTTTGTACAGCCAGTGCTATGTTCTGAACACTTATGGGTACAGAGGAGGCATCAGGGGTCTTTGGACCCCTAAAGAGTGCCTATCATTCAAAAAGCGCTATGTTCAGCTGCCTTGCAATAGGAATAAAGGTAACTGGGAAAAAAATTGGAATCTTTTCATACAGTGTGGCAAAAAATATGAAAAAAATATGTTCTAACATAAACATTTCTAAAGGTCCCCCCCACAAAAGCACACAAACACATGCATACAACACACACACTTACATAAAGGACAACTGCAGAATACATGGTGGTTATCAATGTATGCATGCCAGAATGAGGAGAGGAATCATTTTAGGACCATCGTTTATGGTCAAGTTGATGACCTGTGAAGGCTTTTAAAGCTTCTCCTTTAGACAATGTTGGGTACCGTAGTTTGTTGCCTTGTCATAGGTGCACATATTTTGTATCGATTTACTCATCTTCTATATTTTACATAAAATTTGGGGATTTTGTTGTGCTTGTGTGCAATGAAATTAGTTGAATATATTTTTTTACTGAAGTTGCACCCAATCCATCCCAAGCTTCTGTGCATCTTCTAACTCTTGTAGATCAGCAGTTGATAATGGGATTGTTGTTCTGTTTTTGGGAAATGCGGCTAAAAGTAACAACAAATAGCTGACTAATCTAAAATGTGAGCACTTTCTTTACACTTTCAGGCAGTTTAATGCACTTTACATATGTTCTTATTATATCATTGGGCATCTTCTGTTGGGATTTTCTGTGCGTGAAATGCAGGAAATCGGACATGCCTAATTTTTACCAACATAGCACACAGATGTGAATGGGCTCATTGGACTCAATGTATTTATATGATACATGCATTTTTGTATGATTCAGAATGCACAGGTGTGAACGAGACGTATTCATTAAAATAAGATAGAAGCTCATGATACAATCAGGGTTGTTAAAACAAATGAGTGTATAGGAAAAAAATGTGTTACTGGAGTCAAGCTTGTAAGTTACATCTATAAATCCTGTGTCAATCCAAAGCTTATGACGGGAGCCCTGCATGTGGTGTGCGGCAATTTCACATGTTTTACACGCTGGTTTATTTAAAAGTCTCCATTCTTGTATCCATCATGTTATAATTAGTGGGGCATAAACAGCCATATATAGACATGCGAGTTCTCAATAAGGGAACTTGCACTTTCTTTAAGATTTCTTAAGCACAGCGAAAATAGTTGAATTCTCAGCCATGTGCTCATCTGCTATTCTCTTTACCTGCGAAATACAAGTAAGCCAAATGGAATATCTAAGCATTAAATGGTTAGAGGAGGCTATGGAATGCTTTGTCTTCTAAATGCATTTCCTTCTTGGAACAAAATAATATATCCACAAATGGGCTTATTACGTGAGGCAAAGAGCCTTGTATAATGGATGGTAAACCATAACAATCCACATTTTACTTACCAATGAATGTTTGCCATGGGCTACTGCAACTTTACACATTAATGGCTTATGCACATGTTTGTAGAATTTTATGCAGGATCTTGCTGGCAGGAAGATCTTGCATGAAAAGTGGTCCATGGTGTATGTCAACTCATAGGTCATACACTTGGATGTCCGTATATAGTTGAGATGTGTACTATGTACAAAGTCATTTATTCAGAATGGCTTAATGCCGAGGTCTGTGCCTTTGCCACTGCCTACATATTGTTGATGTTTAAATCTTCATCCTGGTCCTGAATTAGTCATTCCTAGGTGGTGGCCCAGGCACAAAATGACCTCAGCCTTCGGTCAGTCTGGATGACTGAAGGCCGAGGTCATTGTGGTCCTGCATTTCTGTCGCTGCTGGCACTTTGTATAGGTGTAGTGCTTACCCCCGAAAGGGCCCGCTGATTTTTCCCAGGTTCCTTTCCACAGTTGGTGTAGTGACAGCCAGGCACACAGTAACAGTCACTCTTTCTGGCTCAGTAATCAGTCTATGGGTTTGTCTTTTTCATACCTTATTGCTAATTGAATTTGGATAGGGTTCAGGGAGCTGTGGGATGCCCCAACAATACTGTACAGTAATAAGCTTCATAGTACAGTCCCTATAGAAGCAGCTAATGGAAAGAGCAACACGGAGACACCTTAAAAAAATGTCTCAGTTCAAGCAAGCACTGGCTCTGATGTACAAGGGATAGTGGCAACAACAGTCACCAGGATCCTACACTCAGTTCTGTACTCAAAATGTCCTTGGATACTTGGATGCCTCCCTCTAATATCAGTCAGACATTTCTCCTGTGAACTCGCAAGACCAGATTCTCAGTGAAATCTTAGTTCCTAGCAACACAGGCCCTCCCAGCTCTATTACAGTTGGGACCTTGATGAGCACATGTAAAGCTTTAGTCAGGCTGCCTAGATGGACATCAGCCCTTCAGGCTGGCAACTTCCACTTCTGGACAAGAACCTGGATGTCTCAGACCCCAGATTATTTCTGCTCTCCTCAGCCACCTACTGGGTACTCACCCCCAGGGATTGGTGGAGACAACATAGATATTCAGGCTCTTGATTTGCCTCTTCCAGCCCACTACATTCCAGATTCCTCCAAAAGGTAGGGGGAAGCAGTTAAACCTGCAGCCAGTAAAGGCCCAAAGCGATCACAAACTGCTCCACTGATTACAGGGGAACTAAAAAAGAGCTTAATTTAACTAGTCTATCTAGCAACCTATCTAGGAGGGTGCTACATATGTTTACATCTCTGCCCGCCCTGAATTAAGTAGGCAGTGGCAGGGGTGCATTTAACCATGTCCTTTTACATATTACACATGTAAATGTTTGCAAAAACCTTTGCATGCATTACGTGCAATTTCATGATTAAGATTGGACCACAGATACAGATTTTTTGGTTTTGGTTTATGCAGCAAATGCTGAATACGGACCGCAGTGTAGTATGAATGGGCCGTCAGCATACAGTACAGCTGCATTCAGATTCATATAAAACTGTCGCAGTAACAGTACCAATCTGAACACAGCATTTTATGTGACCGGTCACTATCCTTGCTCTTTGTACTGCATTCTCAATTAATAAATTGTGTGCTGGGAGAAACACGGGGTTGACATGCCTGACCATCTTATGAAAATTCATGTTTCTTGGCTTTCTCTGATTCACCATTTAGTAAGCTTCCTAGACCAGATATGTCCATATGATTACTTAAACTGAACCCCTCCACTACCGAGTTTCTTGTCTTCCCCCCAGCCCGCACACCACCCCCCATTGACTTCTCCATCATGTCCAACAACGCCACCATCAAACCCACTCCGCAGGCCAGAGTACTTGGTGTCATTCTGGACTTCAACCTATCCTTCCAGCCCCATGTCCAATCTTTAACAAACTCATACAGACTCCACCTCCGCAACATCGCCAAAATCCGCACGTTCCTAACCCCAGAAACCACTAAACAGCTCATCCACTCCCTCATCATATCACGACTCGATTACTGCAACTCCCTCCTTACTGGCCTGCCTCACCTCAGGCTATCCCCGCTTCAGTCGATCCTGAATACGGCTGCCAGACTCATTCACCTTTCCAACCGCTCCGTTTACGCCACCCCCCTCTGCCAATCCCTCCACTGGCTTCCGATTTCGCAACAGATCAAATTCAAAATCCTAACACTGACATACAAAGCTGTCCACCATACTGCCCCGAACTACATCACCGACCTAATATCTAAGTACCACCCAACACGCACACTCCGCTCCTCACAAGACCTCCTTCTCTCTAGTTCCCTGGTCTCCTCCTCCCATGCTTGCCTCCAGGACTTCTCCAGGGTGTCACCCATCCTCTGGAACTCCCTGCCCAAACCCATCAGATTATCACCTACTCTCCTCTCCTTTAGGCGCACCCTGAAAACCCATCTCTTCAGGGAAGCCTACCCCACCCCCTGCTAACTTGCCGACCTCCTCCACTCTTCCTACCACTCCATCCCCCAGAGCTTTCTCCTCCTGTGCCACCATCCCCTCCCTCCTAGATTGTAAGCTCGAAAGAGCAGGGCCCTCAATCCCCTCATGTTTTGCATTGTAATGTATTGTTATTGTTCTGTCCCCCATTGTAATGTACAGCGCTGAGCGAACTATTGGCGCTTTATAAATACTGTATAATAATAATAATAATTTGATGTTACCCAAAGCTTCCCTAGCTGCATGCTTGTTCCAGGTCACTAGGTAGTGATGCAAGGATGAAGATGCCAGCTTCTAGAGACCATACCATCAAAAGTATGTCAGCAAAAGGCAGCTCCCATCACAATTCCATCAGGATTACTAGTCTCTTGTGCTCAATGGTTCAATCGGCCAGCCTTTACACCACCACTGTATCTTGTAGTGATTTGAACCTTTTGGGAGGAATCATAACGTTGATCAGGGGACCATGAGATGAAATCTCCAAAGTGTCAGATTCTGAGGGTGGGCATTCCATGATTTCTTTCCCAATGTCCTTGTGCTTTTTTAACGCAGTGCAGCACAACACAAAGCAGGTGCATTATAGTACACTGCAGCATGGGTGTGCTGGCATCTACTATTGTGCAGTGGAGTGACTGAGTGCTAGCATAATGCATAGGACTAAATGGGCCCTAAGAGATCTCAAGTCAGTGAAAAAATTGATTATTAAACAGCTCAGTCATACAATGCTGATATCGATACTGATTGATATTGAAGGGGTACCCTTCTCTCCCTTCCTTTTATTTAAAAAAAAAAAAAAAAAACTACAAGGTACAATACAAATACATTCAGGAGCAAAATTCACTAAAAAAAGACACAATCCTATCTTATATCATATCAGTATTTCTTACAAATGAAAGAAAAAAATCAACATGTACTTCTTTATCCATCAGGGTGTGTCACATTGGGAGCTAACCCTCCATACATAAATCAATAGTTAGGTTCCCATATATTTTGTAAGTCCATTATCTGGCTTGATAAAGAAATGAAGCTGCTTTAACCACCTTACTTATTTTTATATATGTTTTTCCATCCAAGTAATGTCCTTCCCCTCCTTGCGTAATAGAAAAAAAAAATGTGGAAGATGAAGGGTGGAACAGTCGCTGTCATTATGTCATTTTATGATCTCAATTTATGTGCAAATAATTATATCTGTAGATTATATCCAAGTGGTATCTGTTATTATATAAGAAAGGATTGTCTCTAAGTTCAGTTTTACTATGTTCACCCGACTGTCCTGTAACATATCCTGATTACAACCATATGCACTGTTCTACCTTTATCTACATAAAGAATAAAAAAAAAAACTTCTACAATCAGAATTGATCAAAAACTGCTCAAGATACCTGCGATCAGCAGCACAGAGCAGTGATCCTCGGATTCTGTCAATAAAGTGGTTTAATCCAGAAACTTCTATGGGTGTATATTCATCACCTGCATAACACTAGGAGCACAAATAACCCCATCAGCCTTAGGCCCCTTTCACACGTTCTGTTTTTTTCATCAGTTCAGTCACGCTTTTTCCAAGAAAAAGAAACGGATCGGTTTACATCCGTTTTTCATCAGTTTTTTCTTCTATTTTCCATCCGTTTACATCTGGTTTTTTTCTGTTCCGTTTTTTTTTTACGGAAGAAAAATAGCGTTTTCTTCCGTTCAAAAAAATGGATGTTAACAGATATTAATATTAATGGATGTAATCAGATGATCATCCGTTTACGTCCGCTAGTCCATAGTAATATATGGGTGTCTGTTCTTCATCCGTAAACGGACAGATGAAAAATTAACATACAGAACGCCCGTGTGAAAGGGGCCTTATATTGTAAACTGTCATGTTTCACTTAAAATGGCTAGATAGCACTTAGCAGTCCACTGCACTAATAATTTAACACCCCCACCAATATTTAGATTCTCATGGTCTCTACAGGTAGAAAACATGGGGGTAGATTAAGGCTAGGTTCACATCTGTGTGGGTGGTGCCGCTGTAAATCCAAACAAAAATCCGTGCAGCCGCACCACCTGCACAGAGGAATGGGGAACCGCAGGCGGGTGCCATTAATTCTAATGGCACGCCACCCGCACTGGAAAACGCAACCGTACTGGAAACCGAGGCTGCATTTTCGGAAGAAGTGCAGGGACTTCTTCCCTGCGTGTCACGGGGCACGAGAGTCCATTCAAATAAATGGGCTCTCGTGCCCTTGCAAAACGCGGCCCGCACATCTGCATATATGTGAACTGGGGCTTACTGGAGCACGCTTAATCTGGCACAGCTGTGCATGGTAGCCACTCGGCTTCTAACTCCAGCTTATTAAATTAAGCTTTGGAAAGAAAACCTGGAAGCTGCTTGATGTCGGTGCAGAGCTGTAGCAGATTCTGCACTCTCCAATTTTAGTAAATAATCTCCAACATGTTTTAAATGCTATTAGAAACTCTTTTACATTGTGTGATTTTCTAAGTTCATATTTGCTCATTACATGTTCAGGCTCTGCTTCCTCCTGCTTTGCCGTGTTAGGATGCTTTCACACCAAGGTTGTTACCTCATCCCTTTAAACCCCGAGCACATATTAATCACACAGGTTCTGTGGCTGATTGAGGTGGTAATTAAACTCACTTAGTGCCTTATATGCATTAAAATAGCCTGAGAACCTGTATAATTAATATGTGGTCAGTTTTAAAGGGATGAGGTGGCAACTCTATTTCACACTGATACGTTTTTCTTCCAATTTTGCTTTGAAGAAAGCAGAAGAAAAACAAGTGACCTTGTAATCCTATGGAACGCTTCACACTGATCCGTTCTGGGTCCGCTGCATTTTTTTAAATCCTGTTTGCTACATTTTTGGTACAGGTTTGGTGCAATTAAAAAAAAACGCACCTCCCCATTGAATGAATGGAAAAAAATACATCAAAAACATCTGCACATGCATTATTGGTGCAGTTTTTGAGTCACATCTTGTAAAAAATGCACCACAAACTATGGTAACACTGTATTGCTGTGGTTTTTTTTAAAATTTCTTCATTTTCCCCAAAAAGTGTGACAAAAAATTACAACTTCAAAAAAAATGCTCCATGCCTCTTACTGAATCCCTTGGACTGTCTACTTTCCAAAAAGGGGTCATTTGGGGTTTTTTGCACTGTCCTGGCATATTGGTGAAATGAGATGTACTGATCATATATACCATAGATATATATAACAGTTTGTGAACGCTATCATTTTCCTACAGACTAAATAATATACACTCTTTTGGATTGTTTCACCCAAAAAATGTAGCAGAATATATTTTGGCCTAAATTTATGAAGGACTATTTATTTGCAAAATTTTACAATAGAAACAAAGAAATAAATGGCTTTTTTTTCAAAATTTTTGGCCCTCTTTTTGTTTATTTAGCAGAAAATAAAAACCCCAGTGGTGACTACCACTAAAAGAAAGTTCTATTTGTGTGAAAAAAATTATAAAAATGTCATATGGGTACAGTGTTGCATGCCCGCTCAATTGTCATTCAAAGTATGACAGCGCTGAAAGCTGAATATTGGCCTGGGCAGGAAGGGGGTAAAAGTGTCCGGTATTGAAGTGGTTAAAGAGGTCCTAGCATCAGATATATTTTTTCTCATTAAGTGTCTGCATGCTAAGTAGTGTTGTTATAACAATTCCAGGTATTTATTACTGTAACTCTTACAGAGATCACAGTACTACCTATGACGGGTCGTAAACCGGCCGTTAAAAAAAAAAGAAAATTGGTCGTTCAATAGGCCGACGTTACCACCAATGGTAAAAAAAAAACCCATCGGACGATTTTTGTCCCGTCTATGGCCTGCATTTAATTACTTCTGTCCCTTGCAGAGAGCTCCGCTATTACATTTGACATGAAAAAGTCTTGCGGTTGCAACAATGTATCCATTTGTATCCATTTCAGATACAGATGTTTTTATTCGGATACAAATACATACATTGTTGCAACCGCAAGACTTTTCATATAAAATATAATAGCGGACTGGAATTCTTCTTTTGCCTCTTCTTCCTCTTCTTTTTCCTTCTTCTTTTTCTTCTTCTTCTTGGTCAGGGCTCATGCACAGATTTTTTAGCAGAAAAACGATCAGCCGATTTGCCCATCATTACTGGGAAAATCAGCCGATTTTTTTCCAACTTTACCGATAAAAAAAATGTGTCAAAACCCCGAAAAACAGCTGACCAATTAACCAACGGTGCGAAAATCGGCCGATTTTTTTTTTTCCGCCGAAAAATGGGCCGACCCGTCTATGGCCTGCATAATTATGATTTTTCTCAGCTGGGAGCAAATTCAGTGATTAGAGATGTATTAATTCCCATTAGATTTAAGAAAAAATGTTCATCCTTGTCGTTCAATGTTTTTTTTTTTTGCTTGCTCTGGTTTAAACTGATTGTTGAAGCTTCTTCTTTAAAGGATAAGTTCACCTTTTGTAACATGTTACACCCATATTCAGGGGGTAACATGTAACATGTTATGAAAGGACCAGCCCTAGCTCCTCCCCATTGTGACAGCTAGCAGGGGATCTACTCCTCCTCGCTAGCTGTCACATTTTTTAAAAAACATAGCTCCGCCCACCCAGCCGCATCATTCATTCACAAGGTTCTGTGAATGAATGAACTACAAGTCCTGAGAGGCTTGTCTGCTTGTAGTTCTCAATTAACTACCAAGGCACTGTGGTAGTTCACTGAATTCTTCCTGTCAGTATATCTGCTTGCCTGTACATCCCATACACACAAGCAGATATTCTGACAGGTCTGCAGGATACCTGCATGGCACCAGCTGATCACTGGTACAATGGTTTTCAGGCTCCAGAAACAAAAAATAATAAACGCACATTTTTTTACTGCAAAAAAATATGCATTTATTATTTTTTGTAAAACAAGTTAACTATTAGATAAAAAAAAATCTAAAACCTAATCATCTACGTCCAGCTTTAATCAGATACAGTACTTGTAGTTGCTGACTTTTACTGTTTTCAGACTCGGGTGAAATTCCGCTTTAAAATACTGAAAACACATTGAAAACTTATGTTTATGGTTTACAAATTCTGCAGAGCTTTGCAAAGTTCATCCCTGCATGTAAAAGAGCTGAAAGCCTTGTGTACCTTAGTCATACAGTCACACGCTATAACCAATTTTAGGTGGAAGCCAATTAACCCTCTACTATGTTTTTAGGTTGTAGAAGTAAAATGGAGAACTCAAAGGAAAGCCACTCAAACATGGAGGGAACATACAAGTCTAATGAAGATAATATCCACGGTGGGACTTAAACTCCAGCACTGTAAGTCAAGAAATGCTTGTTTCCAATGTTTTTAAAGGCATATTGGCTGAAATGACAAATGCTGCAGAAAGTCCATGTATGAGACGTATAGAAGAGAGGAAATCTGTTTTTTAGTAAAAGTGTAGTGTTGGCTGAAAATACATGCCCTCCAGCTCCGGGCTAAGTCAATGATCCGATGACCACAGTGCTGCGGATGCAGGTGCTCTGCTCATTGCTCAGCAATTGAGCCAAAGATCGCACCTTGGTATAATTACAATGGATACAGATGTATGGAAGTGTTGAGTCTTACGGGCAGATCTATGCTTACTGAATGCCTGCAAAGACACACAGACAAGAATAAACATCCTGATATACAAATCACTGTTCAAGCACTGCTACAGGGACTAGGAGACACACTAGAAATATTGGGGAACAGTTCATAAATTGGAGGAAGAATATGGCACGTTTCCTACAAATTTATGAAATACTCGGCAAACATTTTCTTATAGGACCCATTCACACTTATGGAGGCAAGCTCTCGTGCATTTTTTTTTTCAATGCAACTCATGGTTTTGTATTTGGTGTGTTGCAGTTTGCTGAGTGTCGGGCACATTTATTCCTCATGCGCACTGGACGTTTTGATAACGCTGGTAACTGTGTAAAGTCACGTTAAAAACGTGAGTTTTGCACCTTGTTTTAGCATTTTGCATTAGCGTTTAGTGGCGTTTTGCTGTGTTTAGCGTCATTTGCTTTTTTTAGGTAAAAAAAAAATCCAAAAAGGCCAGTTTGCTGCGTTTTACCGCGTTTTTTCAGCATTAGAGCGTTTTTTACAGCTAAAAACTCCTCTAGAAAGCCACTAGTTCTGGAGTTTTGTTCCAGCCAAAAAACACTGATTACAGTCTATGTGTGCATGGACACATACGATAACATGCTGGGGGGGTTTACTGGCTGTAGTATCACTTTAAGTCTCAGAAAGTAAACACTCAAGGGAATTGCAGAATGGCCTCAAAAATTCCTGAATAATTTTCTATTAATTTTTGATTATTATTGTGCAGGATTTATCTAGAGCAGTTTGTGCAGTTTAGTTTGCACAGTGCTTTACAATATTTAGGCTCCTGTCACACGTGTAGGACTCCAAAGTCTTACGACTTTGGAGTGCAACTTTGAATGGGTGTGACTTGTCCCACTGTTGCATGTAAAACATTCAGGCAGGACTTTCATGCAACTTTTGAGGGTTAACATTAAACTATATGGCCCACAAGTTGCATGAAAGTAGGACCAAAGTACAGTAGTGCATGAACTACTTTGAAGTCCCTGCAACTTTAAGTTACACATATATGAATGATTATAATCAGGGTGTTTTTCTCAGAGAATAGAGGCAGGTACTCACCCTTGTGAGTCACTCCTGGTCTCTGCCCTTTACCCACCTCCAAGCACTGTCACTTGGTTGGACCCCCTACCCACCTTCCAGTTCCACCCCGTTCAGAGAATATAGAACCAAGTATCATTTTGTGGTGCTAAATAACTTTAGTTATTTAATAGTATTGAATTTGTTAATGATAACAAGAAAAACAGCTAAATAGATCCCCTGCAGCCAACAAGAATACATCCCCCAGCAACAGTAGATTCCCCCAAGCAAAAATGTATCCCCTTTAGCAACAACACAGCTCCCCAGCAGCAATGATCCCCCAGCAACAAAAGACGCCAGTCCGCAAAAATTGATCTCGCAGCAGTCAACATCAATAAACCCTCCAGCAGCCAGCAACAATAGACCCTTCCCTCAACAGTAGATCCATCTCAGCAATAATTAACCCCCCAGCAACAATAGACCCTCCCATAACAATAGACCCTCCAGCACCCCTCGCCGTTACATACATTCAGTGCTGGAACTGCGTTCCCCCGTGTTCCTGCTGAAAAAAAAACCCTGGTTATTAATGGAAAACATGGGTATGACTTGTGAAACTTTGGACATCAAAGTTGCATGACAAGTATGAATGGGGTTGAAGGGGGACAGTGCAGTTACAATGCAATTCAGTACAAGAGGGTTGGAAGGGTCCTGCTCTTGAGAGCTTAGAATCTAATAGGGAGAGGCAAGTGGTACAAAAAGTAATAATATGAGGGACGAGCTGATGGAGAAAGTTATTCCCCATACACACGATAAGAAAATTGTCCGAAAAAAAGTTTGCAGAACCACTGATCGAACAATTTTCTCTTCATTGATGAGCACGATGTTTTAACCGATACCGATATTGTGAACAAAAACATCCAGTTGAACAACAGTGAAAAATGTTGTCGTTTTGCATACGAACGACCAATTTTCTATGCGGTGGTATGACGGTCGTATGAATAAAATTTATTAAGCGCTATCACACATGAGCCGAAACAGAAGATGACCCGGATGTTTATGTCCAAGGAATCTTCGTAAACACAAAAGAAAAATCCAAATGTTAACAGTAGATTGGTCTAATGAGATAATGAACCCAGAATGATGCATATTATATTTTATGTATCACTATTTATGTATATAGGTCATGTAATAAACTATATTATACTCATTGCTGGTAATTGTTGTGTATATCGCTCGTTCTGGCCGGAAGGGCGTGGCTACAAGGTCACATGCACACTGCATCACTTCCACTTGTACGAAAGACGTCAACTCTACGTATTGCCCGACGAACTATTTTTTTTAGATTGGTTAATGTGGGCCATGATTTCGACAAACGCCTCTTGGTCATCGGATGACTGATTGGTCAATTTTCTAATTGTGTATTCCCACCTTAAAGCAGAGTTCCACTCACCCGGTCAAAAAATAAAAGTCAGCAGCTACAAAAACTGTAGCTGCTGACTTTTAAAAAACAGCCACTTACCTGTCACTCGGTCCTTTGGTGTGTCCCCCGCAGCCCGTTTCACTGGCCGTTCTGTATTCTAGGAGGCCGGCATCTTCAGTGTGGGCACCCAGCTATGATAGCTTGCAGCTTCACAGCCGAGTACCCACTGCGCATGCGTGAGTAGCACTGCGCTTCATGGATGGTCCTGTAGTCTTCTGGGACCTGTCACGTGTCACAAAAGACTACAAGGAGGGAGGGAGGACACCTTCCGTTTCCTATCGCCTAGATGATCAGACCAGAAGTGGGAGCGGGTACCTGTCAAATTTGGGTACCCGCCCTCCAAAGGTGCCAATCCTTAATGGGGAGCAGGGGAGCAGTCCTTAAAGCAGAACTTCCCCTTTTGGGTGGAGCTCCACTTTAATAGTGCAGTTTTCAGGTGAAGTCAGGATAGGATTTGCCTGAATAGTTGAGTGTTCAGGGATCACCTGACAGTGGACAGATTAGGAGATAAACAAACAGATTGGGATGAGTTTCAGAGGTTGGGAGGGGATCTGGAAATGTCCCGGAGGTGAGCATGGGAGGAGGTGATGAGGGAGCTACAGAGAATGAGGTCTTGGGAGAAGTGTAGTGGACAATTTGGGTCATATATTGAGATGAGGTTGGTCATGTAGCTTGGGGCAGTTGTTGCTGTTAGAGTATATTTTATTGGTTGGGCAATCTGATCCAGCGGAGGGGTCGGTGTACACTGAGTGATTGGGGAGGTAGACAGGTCTGGCAGCAGCATTCATGAGAATCTGAAGGGGGATAGTCTGCGTATATGTAGGCCATTGTGAAGGGAGTTGCTATGAGTGCGCTTAGATCTATCCCTCATGAAGTTCAATGATCAATGCAAAGTGCTATGGACAGCAAGAAGTTCTAGCCGCAACAAATTCCTTTCTATCAGTGTGTGTGCGCAGAATAACGGCTTAGATCACATTGCATTGTACTTCTAAATATGAATTCAGTCCTCCAGATTGCTGCTTCCAGTGTTTTTGAGTTGTTGGAGAATTTCATAATACAGGAGTTTTAGGGCTCATGCACATGGGCTTAAAAAACACTGCGTTCCGATGTTTACAACATATAGTAGTTAGCCAATCATATGAGTAGGGAGGGTTGTGTATACAAGCAGAATGGCGCTAGTGCTGTAATGGTTGTCAAAACTGCAGGCTCAGCGTCACTGAGTAAAAGTCACTGCCTGGCCACTGTGCCTATCACATGGGGTTGTTGTAAGGTCTGGCAGCACTGTGCTCAGAGATTCTGCACCTACACCTTTTAACAGGATCTCCGTAGAAGAGGCTCAGCCGCTGCACATGCCTGTTTGACAGGTCCAGCAGCTGGACAGGGAGTTCAGTAGCTCTGAATCTGAAATTTTATCAAGCCCAGCGTTACCAAGCTGCACTGAAGACAGAAGGGTATGTAGGCAGGTTGAAGTAGGTGCTGCCCTAGATGGGAGGGTAAGGGTTAATGCCTTTCCCGGTTCTTTGGTTTTGGCAGGTTATTCTTAGGTCCAACCCACTGATCCTCTGATATAAAAAAGGGGCAGTGGTCTGGAAGAGAAAATAAAAACAGCATTTTTGCTTGCACCTGATTGGATGATGGAGGTCAGCAGAGCTCCCCTTCATTTACTAAGCTCTGCAGCAACTGCACTTGCAAAGTGCACAGTCTATTCACCTTCAGTAAATCCACCCCAGTGCATCCGCTGTGAACACTCGGTCCTCAGTGCCTTCCCAACCATGCCTTAATGAGTGCCACCTGAGGCCTCCTCCATTGGCCTCACTGGGTGCATAGATCTGGTCAGGGCTAGTAGCAATCCACTTTTGAGTTTTCTAGCAGTTTTACACTTATTTATTGGAATGCTTTTGGCTCCTTTTAGAAACCTATCTGGCTATGCTTTCTTATTACTCCCCAGGAACTCCTCCATAAAAACAATTGTTTCCATGCACTGCATCAATGATGGCCAATAGGCCTGAAACAGCTGTGTGCAGTTTGGGATAAATGGCTCCATAATGGGAGCCTGTATTTGTGCTGATTATCAAGGGTTCTGGATGTACAGTTGGCCCAGAGGCCAAAGAAATTCTTTACTTGGCTCTATCCAGAATTGAACAAATCTCTCCTTTATTTGGGGTTTCTGATGGAAGTGACATGCATATACAGTAGATACCTTCTATTTTAAGAAGGCTCTACTGTGCTTCACGCTGGTTTTGTGGAGGGTGTTTTGGTCCTTTAAGTCCACCTGACACTACAGATTGCATAACGCATGGATGTATGGCACGTGTGTTGGCGTGTGATTTAAACGTGTGCTGCAGTGCTCTGCAATGTGTTTTTATAATGCATTGTAGTATTTTTTTACTTTTATGTTATGCACTTCAATGTGCAATACCAGCGCAAAGATGTAACCCATCCTTTTGTTTTCTGCACATGCCAACACAGTACATTGGTGTAGCCTGGAGTCATAGAACAGAAGACAAATTGCCTTGTTCTTGCATTGGACTGTGCTGGGGAACACTGTGCAGTGCAGTCCAATGGGTTGATGTGACTGAGCCCTAACTTGCAGTCTGGTCATAGTTTGCTTTGACAGTGTTAGAAGATCAATGTTTCTTACAATGCAGGACTCTGAAGAAAGGAGAGCGTAATTACATTGAAAGTGTAAGTTCACCTTTTCAGAAAAAATGAAATGGTGAACTAACATCCCACCCCCAAGGTTTGCTGTGCTTCCTTCCATGTATAATGAGCTATCAGTGTTCATGCAGCTGGTCCAGGGATTTGAAATCCCCATCCCTCTTCTTGCTGTAGGACTTCTAGGACCGACCAGTGTTTGGTCAGCCCCAGAGAAGAGCATTGTTCGGAAGCCCTGCGGAGAGAAGAGCTTGGATTTTAAATCCGCAGAGTGCTACACAGTCTGGGTGGGCACTGACATTTCATCACCCATGGAGGTAAGTACAGCAGAGACTGGGGAGTCTAGGGTGTAAGGTGTCGGGTGCTAGTTCAACTTTTCATTTCTTTCTGAAGGGTGAACTAACCCTGTAATGAAGAAAAAAAAACAAAAGTCAGGAGGAAGAGACCCAGTCATGTGACCTGCCCAAGTCACATGACTGCCATTAACAGGTCCCACTTCACTGCATGCATTTTATGAATGGTATGTAAAATGTCACATGACTGCCATTAACTCCAATAACAGCCCCCACTCCACTGCATGCGTTTTATGAATGGGACATAAAATGCATATCTGCTCTCCATTTTTAATAAGACCCTTAATTACAAAACAGATGTGACAGTTATGTATGTATATACATTTGTAATGAGTATTTCTTTAAGTCTTGTATATTTGTTAATGGGTCAGATATGCAGGAGAATCACATGACAACAATCAACAGAACACCCCATGCTATATTTAGTAGGCACTACATTACCACTTCTGCTTTTTACTAGTTCGGGTACTTTTAACAGTTTCCTGTACTTTAATTTGGTTTTATCACCCATGTGACAGAATATTTATAGTCTGGGCTTACTTGTCCTTTCCTTAATCACCCTAAACACTGCTCCTGGATGCAATTAGCAGCATCTGGAAAAATAGAATGCACTGATTTTGTTTTGTAAATGGGCTAACTGTGCCAATATAAAAATACTTTCCAACATTTAACCAGTGAGTTTATCCACTGTATCTGGCATGTTCTATATTTTTCAGTGCTGGGAGGCAGGGTGTGTGTGTTTTTTTTTTTTTTTTAGAATTACCTATAACAAAATCAAGTGCAGTAAAAATTTTGATGTTGTAAGTCAGTGGTCCTAAAAGTGCAGGCCTGGCTCCAGATATGGCCAGGGTTGGTCCAGATATCCAACCCTTGGGGCACTATTCTTCCCATGTACACCAACAATAGGGCTTAATTCCTGCCATTGACATCAATGATAGGGCACTGTTCCTCCCACTGACACCGACGATGGAGAACTATTCCTTCCACTGACACCAACTATGGAGAACTATTCCTCCCACTGGCACCAACGATGGGGCACTATTTCTTTCTCTAATACCAAAGATGGGGCATTGTTTATTCCCACTGGCCACAGTTCGGCCCCTCTAATGTCTGAAGGACAGTAAACTGGAACTTTGTTCTGAAAGTTTGGAGACCCCTGTTGTAGACCATGAAAAGTACATAGTTACATATAGTGCAACCTTGGTTTAATTGCACTGTACGAGGTGTGACAATTTAATTCCCTGAATGGATCAGTAATAATTTGGTCAACCACCTCTGCATTGTTCAAGAGATCGGATACAATTTGAAAATTATGTACTTTCTGATTTTCTGTCAAGAATCAAGGTACCATCTTTGAGGAAATCTTTCTCAATCCCAAATCCTCCTTTAGAATAATGCTGAATTCGCACACTCAGTCTTCAATCTGAGCGTATGAGGGTTCAATTTATGTCCACATTTGAATCTGTTCTTTGCATTTTTGGCTGGCCACTCGTTGCGCTATCGTGGACATCTTCCCACCCTCTTTAAACTGCTTATACCATTCAAAAACCCTTAATGTTTCATGGAATGTTTACCATGAGCCTGTTGTAACAGAGCTAAAGTTTCCCTCAAACTTGTGCCAATTTCCACACAAAAATTTGAGTTTAATTTGCTGCTCCAGCTTCCTTTCAGTTATTTTCCGCCAACAGCATGTCGGGGGTGGTGGGCTGCCTCACATGTGGCCTAAATGAGCAGGCAAGCCAGACCCCCAACAGGACACTGACCTTCTGGCCAATACGGGACCTTATCCAATGACTCTCCCCGATGTGTGAGTGGCAGGTGAAGGCCGATCCACCCTCCTGATCGTGTGCTTCATCCCCTTCACTCCTAGGGGTGTCCATCACTGGACACCTTCTCCAGGCCCAACTGCCATGGGACACTAGTAGACCTCACACTCTCCAAAGCAGCATTCTTGCTGACTAAAGACACCACCAGGATGGATGTGGTTATGTTCTTTACTGAAGCTTCGATCAATCATTATTCAAATAGTATGATACAGATACAGTTCAGTGCAAATGGACTCATGGTCCCAGGTCTTGCTGGTGGCTGTCCTTGTCCCTGGGCCTATGTTCTTCCTAACCCAGTATGGAGGAAATGAAGGGGTAGACCAGCTCCATGGTTCTCTCTCTTTAGGGGCTATAATGGGGAACCCCAGGGTACCCTTCCCTTCCCCAGTAAGGGGGAGAGCAGGAGAAGACTGTAGATGATGTTGCTTCTTCCTTCCCCTGACTCACTCCCTTTCCCCAACTAGGACCAACCTAGTCTACCAGCCTTTTCCCAGGGGGGAGGAGGCACCTTAAAGGGGAAACCACTGTACCACCTGCCAACAAGTGCAATGCACACACGTGTTATTTTTTTCTACTACTCCATAAAGACAGTCAGTTGGTCTGCTACCCAGTTAAGTGCAAGTTAGAACAAGCCAGAACACGCTCAAGTGCGAATGGCTGTGTGGCTCACCACCATAGTGCTATGCATTCCGAAAATTAAATTATCACACCTCATATATCACAGCACCCCACCACTCTTAGCCTTATACCTACCTTGTCCATGATTTGGTGAGATATGGCTCCTAGATCAACCTGCTGTTCATCCAAAATCTTCCCAGCCAAGCCAACACATGTACGCTCCAATTCAATTCATTCCTATGGACTTCTTATTATGAGCTTATACTTGGAAGGCCATGGGAATGCATGGGATTGCAGCGGCGAGGTGGATGAGCTGCTGTTTGTTTGGAATGGGGTTTGTGTTCACGCCTGGAAGTCAGCTGTCATTCCTGGCCCAGTGAGTTTCAGGTGGGGGGTTTTCCCCACCCGCAGTTAAAAAAGGGGCAGGGATGCTGGTGACATCATTGACCTATTATTGGCCACATGGCAGAATCCAGGGGCAGTTTGCCAGTTAGCATTATAAAGGATGTGTCACTCCTCTGACTCACTTAGTTGGGTGTAAATCTCAATTTTGGCTACTGAGTTCTGTAAACCCCAAGCTTTATGTCAAAGAAGCAAACAGGGTTTGGAAAATATGAAAAGGAGCCCCTATTTTTTTGACAGTAATAAAAATATACCATACAAAACAGTTATGCATTCTGCTCAAATACATAAGAATTTTACAGCACAACTCTGCCCAGTTTTTTCTGGATAAAGAGGGAAAAAGGTTAGATTCTCTCAAGTTTTATTTCCAGCTGTGTCCCCGTTGGTGAGATTTCTCTTTGCTCCGTGTAAGGTTAAGAAGCAATGGAAAAAAATCTCTTCAAGTGGGCCAAAAAATGTCTTTACTAGATAGGGGAAGGATTACAACCTTCATTTGTGTTATTGCTTTCTGTGCCTTCTTTTATTAATGACTGCACCTCTCATTTCTTGTTACAGGGCAGGAAGTGAGGGGAAATCTCCCCAGTGAGCTCACAGGCAAACATAAAAACTTTCCATACATTTTTCAAACTATTACAGTTTCCCTTTAGATAGGCCCAGTTCACACTGATGAACTTTTTCCTGGTTCCTTCCTTTTTTTTAAATCAAAGGATGTCGGATGGTAGGGGGCCGACAGGCCCACCCACATAGTGAGTTGTGGCTGGTTCATCAAGAACCAGATTACATTTTCACATATGTAAATCAAACATTTCATACTCCCGATATGTGCCTGCTGTACCATGTACTTGAAAAAAAAAAGTATCCTGTTCTCTTTGTATAGCTTCCTTTGTGTGAAATCCCTGGTGTTCCTGCCAGTCCCTCTGCTGTCTTATTAAAAACGGACAACACTAGGCATGAGAGCACAGTGTGGTCAGTTCTCCACTTGTGCTGGGAACTCGGGTCTGCTCTCCTCCAGTGATCAGACTTGTGCTCACATGCCCCTCTGTACAGGAGTTGTACTGTAGCGAGATTTCTGCATGTGTCCTGCTCTGACAGTGTGGCTAATAAAAGGTGTCAATGGCTTTATACATTGCCCTACTCCTGTATGACACAACAGTACTTCTTCTGTATACTGGAGCTGTCGCTTACATTTTTGTGCTCTGTGAGCAATATAGCTGTCATAAGAACATCAGAAGAGCAAAAGATTACTGTGCCCACCGGATTATCAAGAGGCAACTAAGCACCCACACACTTCATACAGGATGTGTCATACAGGGCCAAGAGTAGGAGATCAGAATGCACACTGCGATAGATTGTGGAACTGTATTTTACATATACAGTTGCAAGAAAAAGTATGTGAACCCCTTGGGATTACGTGGAGTTTTGCATGAATTGGGCATAAAATGTGCTCTGAACGTCATCTAAGTCACAACAATAGAAGAACACAGTCTGCTGAACATAATACTACACAAACATTAGATGTTGCCATGGTTTAATTGCACATAACATGTAAATATTCACAGTGCAGGGAGGAAAAAGTATGTGAACCTTTGGACTTAATACCTGGTTGACCCTCCTTTGGCAGCAATAACCTCAACCAAACGTTTCCTGTAGTTGCAGATCAGACCTGCACAACGATCTGGAGTAATTTTGGACCACTCCTCTTCACAAAACTGTTTCAGTGTAGCAATATTCTTGGGATGTCTGGTGTGAATCGCTCTCTTAAGGTCATGCCACAGCATTTCAATCGGGTTGAGGTCAGGACTCTGACTGGGCCACTCCAGAAGGCGTATTCTGTGCTGTTGCAGCTATTGTTTTGTTGAATTACTTGTATGCTTTGGGTCATTGTCCTGTTGCATCACCCATCCTCTGCGGAGCTTCAGTTGACGGACAGATGGTCGTACGTTTTCCTGCAAAATGTCTTGATAAACTCTGGAATTCATTTTCCCATCAATGACAACAATCTTTCCAGGCCCTGAGGCAGCAAAGCAGCCCCAAACCATGATGCTCCCTCCGCCATGTTTTACAGTGGGGATGAGGTTTTGATGTTGGTGTGCTGTGCTTTTTTTTTCTCCACACATAGTGTTGTGTGTTCTTCCCAAACAACTCAATCTTGGTTTCATCTGTCCACAATATATTTTGCCAGTAGTGCTATGGAACATCCAGGTGCTCTTTTGCAAACTTCAAACGTGCTGCAATATTCTTTTTGGACAGCAATGGCTTCCTCCGTGGTGTCCTCCCATGTACTCCATTCTTGTTTAATGTTTTCCTTATTGTAGATGTGTCAACAAAAATGTTAGCATGTGCCAGAGATTTCTGTAGGTCTTTAGCTGACACTCTGGGATTCTTCTTTACCTCATGCAGCATTCTGCGCTGTGCTCTTGCAGTCATTTTTACAGGACGACAACGCCTAGGGAGAGTAGCAACAGTGCTAAACTTTCTCCATTTGTAGACAGTCTGTCTTACCGTGGACACATGAACATCAAGGCTTTTGGAGATACTTTTGTAACGCTTTCCAGCTTCATGCAAGTCAACAATTCTTGATCGTAGGTCTTCTGAGAGCTCTTTTCTGCGAGGCATGGTTCACATCAGACAGTGCTTCTTGAAACCAGTAAACCCAAAACAGGTGTGTGTTTTTTAAGGGCAGGACAGCTGTCAGCAACACATCCAATATCATCACACTGATTGGAGTCAAGGTTGGCTCACTCCTGGCTCCAATTAGCTCTGGAAGAAGTCATTAAGCTAGGGCCTCACATACTTTTTCCTCCCTGCACTGTGAATGTTTACATGGTATGTGCTATTAAACCATGGCAACATCTAATGTTTGTGTAGTATTATGTTCAGCAGACTGTGTTCTTCTATTGTTGTGACTTAGATGACGTTCAGAGCACATTTTATGTCCAATTCATGCAAAACTCCACATAATCCCAAGGGGTTCACATACTTTTTCTTGCAACTGTACATTGCACGTGTCAACATAATGGAGGATAATGTACACTGTACAATTTCATTTGTAGTAAAAAAAAAAAAAAAGTTACTTCTGGAAAGAATAGTTTAGCCCTGGTTCACACTGCTGCAACTTTGCATGCAACTTGCAACACAAAGTCGCATAACAATTAAAAATCTATTTATTTCAGCTACAGCTGCTCCAGTCAGTGCAACTCACGTTGCAGCGACTTTTAACAACTTGCCTACCAGGCCAATTATTACACTTCTCACATACATGTAAAAAAAATCTTAGACTTAGACCCCACAAACATTATATATTGTTTTAGCAGAGGCCCTAGAGAATAAAATGATGGGTTTTGCAATTTTTTATGTCACACTGTATTTGCCCTGCGTTTTTTTTGGGGAAAAAATACACTTTTATTTTATTGCATGCAAACACAATATAATACCTAATTTTTTCGTAAAATATAAAAGATGAAGTTATGCCGAGTAAATAGATACCTAACATGCCACACTTTAAAATTGCGTACATCTGTGGAACGGTGCCAAACTAGAGTACTCTGGTCTCCAATGCAGCCAATCACACATAGATCTGATGCTTTCCTGGCCGGCCAGGAAAACAAAGGGCCGAAACTGGAAGTTACGAAATTCTCATTGCTTCCGGTTTTTGGGGTCACAGAGGAGGGGAAACAACGTCAGTTCCTCCCTCTCTGCGTAGAGCAGCCGTTGCTGCTGGAAAGGTGGTGGGAAGGGGGGACCCCCTTTCCACCACCCGGAGAAGTGATCGATTCGCTGTTCAGCTACTTGAATCACTTCTGCTCTACAAGGTATCAGCTGCTGTAAATTTTGATGCCAGGATGATGCCTGCAGGTGCAGGCATCACCCCAATATAACCACCTCCCTTCTAGGATGTCATAGGACGTCCACCTGGGGGATAATTGGTTAAGAAGGTTTCTACGATACTTTGATGTAGCTTTCATGTGGAGTGCCCTAGGCTCCTCAAGTTACATGAAATTCGGAAGCATGTGGCACTGGAAATTGATCAACAATGCAGTTGTAGCAGTGTGAACCAAACCTAAGGGTGATGGTCGTGTCCTCTAGTATGGGACCATACACCCCAAAAACATTGTGACAGTGTGATGCTCTGTCACTGGGTTTGAAAAGGACACAGGACTTTCAAACAGTCAGTTTGAGAGGCTCCAGCGAATGTTTTGTGAGCAGAGAAAGCTATGTTTTAAGCTTTCCCTGGATTTGGTAAGTCTGGATCGGGGCTGTAAGTTTGAAGGCTCCAAAGAGTATTGGGTGGGACGGAGTCTTCAGTCTTGGTCCAGGTTAATCACAGGTTCTGCAGGGTCTGTGTGTGTCCAGGTGCACACACTCGTTATAAGGCAGATCTGAGCATAGCTCAAAGGTGGTGGAAAAGAATAGCAGTTGCTATTGCTACAAGCCTGAGGACAGCCATGTCAGGAGAGCTGGGAGCTCTTGGTGGAGACCAAAACCCTTGTGTGGGGGATGCTGGGCCCAAGGACTGGGAAAGTCTGGCCAGCTACGAGAGTCTGGGAGACCAAGAGAGGGTCTGTGAGGCTGAGGAAGAAGCCAGCGAGTCCAAGGGGCTGAAGGGAATCCGTGAGTCTCTGGAGGAAGCAAGCTGATGTACAGGATAAAACTGTCAAGAGGCCATGTGGGGCCTGAACAGCAAGGAGCTGTCACCTAGGCTGAGAGTGCCTGAATAGCCAGTGGTTTGGGAGGCCAAGCCAAGCAGAGGTACTGCTGACCAGAGAGCCAGGTGGCTTGGCATTTTCATTATGTATTTTTTGAGTGAAGTTGAAACCCCCTGCGTGGGAAACCTTGTGTTTAAAAGGACTTTTCAGTTACTGTTTAATAAAAGGGGGCTACCAGGCCCTGAATTTTAGTTCCTGTCTGGCATGAACTCACTAAAAAAACGCATCTACCGCTGAGATAAGCATCCCCCATATCACATTTATTGTGTATGTATTGAGATTCGTTTACTAAAGCAGTAGAGGGAATTCAAAAAGTAATTCTTACTTTGATGAAGACCTGATTTTTGACTCAAACAACCATTACACTATCATATTTTGATGCAAAAGAATGCCAAATGCTTATGACCCCACTACAACATTCACACAAATAAATCATATAAAAACTTGACCAAGATAAATTAAAATATCTCCCCAATATTGTGTTCCCCACATTTCCATATATTAAACTATACTCTAAAGTGGGGGCAAAAGAGAGTTCATGCACGCTGGATCCGAATATCAACTGCCCTAGACGCCTTTTATTCATTTCATTAGCCACTGAACTGTAGTAATTAACGGCTTCCCGACCACTCTATAGCAGAAGTACTGCTACAGGGCGGCAGGGATGCGCAAAATCAAGTGTGCATATATACGTGATTCTGCATTTCCGGGTAGGGGGTGCATGGGTGCACTCCCTACCTGCGCCGCTCTTGGCTCCTCGGCATGTCAGTCACTGGGTCCTGGCCGCCAGTTCTTGGTGATTGGCAGCAGAGCTGACAGGGGAGAGGTCTGTATGTAAAAAAACACAGGTTTCTCACCTATCAGCATGAACAGGTTACTTTGTATTGCTCTGAACAGCAGAGCAATACAAAGCAGCATGTTTACATCTTAAAACACACACAGCACACTATGAACCCTTTTATCGCCCCAGATGTTAACTCCTTACTGCCCAGTGTCAGTGCATTTTATTAGCACTGATCACTGTATTAGAGTCATTGGGATGTCAGAGGCAGTTAGTCAGTACCCCCCCCCCCCCCCCCTCTCCCCAGTGTCCCGCAATAAGTAGCTGATCACTGCCATTACTAGTAAAAAATAAAATTCCAGTATATATATATATATACCGCCATTTGTAGACGCTATAACTTTCACATAAACCAATTAATTTACACATATTGGGATTATTTTTTTTTTTAGCAAAGACCTGTAGCAGAATACATTTGTCTAAATTTATGAAGAAATTTGATTTTTTTTTACATTTTTTACTGGATTTGTTTTATAGCAAAAAGTCAAAAATATTGTTTTTTTCCCCTCCAAAATTGTCGGGGTTTTTTTGTTTATAATGCAAAAAATAAAACACGCAGAGGCAATCAAATACCACCGAAAGAAAGCTCTATTTGTGGTGATTTATGTACAACGTTGCATGACCGTGCAATTGTCAAAGTAATGCAGTGCCATATCGCAAAAAATGGCCTGGTCAGGAAGGGGGGTAAATCCTCTGGAGGGCAAGTGGTTAATACACCCACACACAGCTGTGTTTCTATGCAAAAATGTGTGCTGCATTTAGTTGCACAGAAAAAAGTAGGAACCCTCTGCGTCCAGGGCCACACTGATCTGCTGATTTTACCTGTCTAAATGTGCACAAATGTACTTAAACGCATGGACTCGGTTTCAGTTTATTGAAAGCTGAATTGTATGTCCCAAAACGCTGTATGCATCTAAACATGAGTACTTTAGGGGCATATTGTACACAGGATCTTCAGCCAGCAAAAGCCTGCGTTCATGCGGAAAATACGCATATGCCCATATTCTCAACTCAGAAGCTGAAAAAAGGCATCCAGGTGTTCAAGCGATATTAAAGACAGCGTGGTTTTTTTAATAAACATATTATTCTTACCTGCTCTCTGCAGTGGTTTTGTACAGAGCAGCCCCGATCCTCCTCCTCTCAGGTCCCCCTGCCAGTGGCAGTGGCAGTGGCCCCTCCCTTCTGCCAAGTGCCCCCAAAGCAAGCAGTTTGCCATGAGGGCACCCTAGCAGGCTCGCTCCCGTGCAGCTGCCCTGCATGTCCATTCACAGACAGAAATGCGTCTCAGCTCCGCCCCCCATCCTCATTGGCTCACTGGCTGTCATTGACAGCCATTGGCTCCGGCTGCAGTCTCAGCCAATGAGGAGAGAAAATTCACAGAGAACAGAGGCTCTCGTGCACATTGCTGGATCGTGATAGGGCTCAGGTGAGTGTTAGGGGGGGGCTGCTGCACACAGGTTTTTACCTTGGTTCACACCTATGTGTTTTTAGTGCATTTAGCAGAAGCACACTACAATCCATTTAACATGGTTTCCTATGGGACATGATTACATCTATGCGTTTTTCAGCCGCTGCATTTTTGGAAAGGGTCAGGAAATTTTTTTAAATGTAACACTGTGCGTTTTTGTTTAAGTATACTTCAATGGACACATGGCAGAAACACTTGTAGTGTGTTTTGTTGCCAATAGGAAAGTATTGACTTTGATGCGACTTTACACTCTCTGGCACACAAGTAGCATCAAAGTCGCATCCAAGTTGCACTCATCCAGTCACATCAAAGTCAATACCTTCCTATCGGCAAAAAAAAAACCCAAAATGCATCAAAAAGTGGCAAAAATGCGAGTTCAAAAACACAAAATGCGCCAGAAAATGCATCATTTACAATATGGTTTGAACCTAGCGTCAATGCATAAAGGTAAAAACCTTCTGCCTTTAGAACCACTTTAAGATTTGTTTTGCCTTCAGGGGTTAATGACTGTTCATTATACATCGCAGTGTACTTTTGATTCATTAATCACTTCCTGACTGCCCTATAGCAGAACTACTGCTACAGGGTGGCAGGGCTGCTCAAAATCACATGTGTGTGTATATATACGTGATTTTGCATTTCCGGGTAGGGGGCGCATGGACCGCCCTGCCCGTGCCGCCATTGGCGGCTACAGCTGTCAATCACTGGGTCCCTGCCGGAGATTCTCCAGCAATCACTGAGGAACACTGACAGGGGAGAGGTCTGTATGTAAACAATACAGATCTCTCCCCTGTCAGCACCAGCATGCTGCTTTGTATTGATCTGCATAGCAGAGCAATGCAAAGCAGCATGCTTACACAGTAAAACACAGCACACAGTTAACCCTTTGATCACCCCAGATGTTAACCCCTTCCTGCCCAGTGTCATTAGTACAGTGTCAGTGCTTTTTTATTAGCACTGATCACTGTATTAGTGTCATTGGGGTGTCAGAATGCCCGCTGCAGTCCTGCAGTCCCGCTATAAGTCGCTGATCGCCGTCATTACTAGTATAAAGAAAATTGCAGTATATATACCGCCATTTGTAGAGGCTATAACTTTTACGTAAACCACTTACTTTACACGTATTGGGATTTTTTTTTTTTTTTTTTTTTTAGAAAGACGTAGCAGAATACATTTTGGCTTAAATTTATGACGAAATTTGATTTTTTTTAATTTTGCTGGATATGCTTTATAGCAAAAAGTCAGAAATATTGTTTGTTTTTTCAAAATTTTTTTTTGTTTATAGTGCAAAAAATAAAAAACCGCACAGGCGATCAAATACCACTGAAATAAAACTCTATTTGTGGGAAAAAAAGGACATAAATGTAATTTATGTACAGCGTTGCATGACCACGCAATTGTCAGTTAAAGTAACGCAGTGCTGTATGGCCTGATCAGGAAGGGGGGGGAAACCCTTTGGAGGGCAAGTGGTTATTACACTTTTTTGGTTTAGCCCATGAGGATTGACTTCCTGCAGTGACATTGTTGTTGACTTTGGAAAGATCGACTTCCAGGGGCTGGCAGTGCACTACACATGCGTTTCCATGCGTTGCTGTAGAATGCTCAGAAAAACAGGCACGGCTCCTTTTTGAAATGCAGCAGAAATGTGAATGGCCCTCATTGGGTAACATGCTGCTATGACACATCCATTCTGATGCTAAAACAAATTGGGGTTAAACAGGGCATATCAGGGTCACCAAACACATTACAATCTGAATGGACAACCAACTTTAGACGTACCAAAAATATGAATTATGGTGACCACACTTGTTACAGTGTTACTATCCATCAAAACAGATCCGACCCGCAACCAACTGAACAGCCACAACCTTCCTTCCAATTGATTTAGACTGGATTTAGTCAAACTGAATTGATTGGCCAGGGTGGGAAATTATGGATCATTTTCTATCAAACAATTTGGTCGATTGGTGTGAGATTCCATGGTGGAAACAGATGATTACAATAGAAATTCACTTCCCTGCAGGTGGCATATTGATCATATGGGTGGTAGACTATAGATCAATTATTCCTGTCAAAAAAGATCCATTGGAAAATAAATTGATCATTTATTGATGTGTGTATGGCCCCATTGATTGCTGTAGTGCTGAGTTTAGATGCATCTAAAACTATACACTGTGTACATCTAAACCAGTGTTTCTCAACTCCAGTCCTCATGGACCCCCAACAGGTCATGTTTTCAGGATTTCCATTATTTTGCACAGGTGATTTGATCAGTTTCACTGCCTTAGTAATTACCACAGCTGTTTCATCTGAGGGAAATCCTGAAAACATGACCTGTTGGGGGTCCATGAGGACTGGAGTTGAGAAACACTGATCTAAACCCTCCTATTCCTTCTGTACTGAAATGTATTGTAATTGTACTGTCTCCCTTATATTGTAAAGCGCTGTGCAAACTGTTGGCGCTATATAAATCCTGTATAATAATAATAATACTACATATTAGATGCCCGTGAGAATGAGCCCTTAACCCTTTCACTGACGGCTGTTTTTGCATTTTAATAATGCAAAAATCCTAAAGGCTAATTTTAGGCCTGAAGATTACCTAAACCCCTTATAAATGTTATGTTTTCTGAAAGCAGAGACCCTGGAGAATAAAATGCTGGAAGTTCCAATTTTTTTTTGGCACCTGATTATAGTACAACCATTGATCAAATGCTACATTTTACTATAAAATACACTAACCAAACTGATACGAGGCATGGAGGAGCTCAGCTATGAGGAAAGATTAGAGGAACTGAATTTATTCTCTCTTGAGAAGAAGAGATTAAGGGGGGATATGATCAACATGTATAAATACATCAGTGGTTCATGTAGTGAACTCGGTGTAGAGTTATTCACCCTGAGGTCATCACAGAGGACAAGGGGGCACTCTTTACGTCTGGAGGAAAATAAATGTAATCTCCAAATATGGAAAGGTTTCTTCACAGTGAGAGCTGTGAAAATGTGGAATAGACTCCCTCAAGAGTTGGTTCTGGCCAGCTCAGTGGATTCCTTTAAAAAAGGCCTGGATTGTTTCTTGGATACACAGAATATAACTGGATACTAACATTTATAGGTAAAGTTGATCCAGGGAATATCAGATTGCCTCTCGGGGGATCAGGAAGGAATTTTTTTTTCCCCTGCAGGAGCAAATTGGATCATGCTTTGCTGTTTTTTTTTGCCTTCCTCTGGATCAACTGTGGGTGTAGGATTATAACAGACCAGGGGTGGACCAGCAACTCATGGGGCCCCTGTGTCCTTGTCCACACTCGAACCACACCCAAAACAACATATGAAAGGTACCGGGGCATCTCATGGGGCCCCCTACTGACCCCAGGCCCTCGCGCAGTGCCTAAGTGCCAGAATGGTCAGTCCACCCCTGAGCCAGGCTAACTATGTGAAAAGTAACTATGTGACAGTACACAGAAACGCAATATATTACCTATTTCTTGGTAAAATATGCGTTTGCGCTGAGTAAATAGATACCCAACCTGTCTTAAAATTGGCAACAATTTTCCATATCCTATATTTTACATGGGAAATGGTTTAAAGGCCTCTACAGGTCATCAGTTTAGAATGAACCATACATAATAAGCCTAGTATTATTGTTCATGGCGATATGTAGTGCGGGTAGTGAAATCAATGTTTGTGTGTAGCCACATGGGGGGACAAAAAGTCCCCTAGGTGCTCATTTTTTAAAATTTATTTTGTGCCAGGTTCTCTTTAATGAGACATCAGGAGTCTTTTAAACCCCTGATATCTCACTTTGCCTCCATTAAAGCTAGTGTGGAGCAGACTGCGCTCACTGACCACACGTTACAATCCGATTTGTACAATCTCCTTTAGATTTACCATCCTCTATGTACTACAAGGTATTTTTCCCTGAGGAAGTCACATGGGTTTGACGCAACGTGTCGAAATGGAGGCTGGTGACATCATTTCCGGTCCGGATTGTAGGACCGTATGTGAGATTGTCTGTAACACTGACATGCTGTTTTAGAGTCTACGGACTCGTTTGTAAGTTCATTTGTATATGTTATGTTTTCATTTAATAAATGATTGCGGTATGAGAGGCGTTTCTCTCTTTTCTTGAGTGTACCTCATCCTGGATCTCTGAAGTTTTAAAGGGGACAGGAACCACTCCATATCCCAATATCCTATAGTGTACATTAAATCTATTTATCTGGTGGGCAACCATGGCACGCTGGCCATTTGAGCTGTGAGCAAAATTTGACCTATAATTCCGGGTCAATTACCAAGGTGAGGGTGCAATTCCTGTGGTGAAGGTGCACGAGGTGTATTGGACCCAAGGGTGTTCACTGTGTCCTGGAAAGTTCAAAACATAGTTTTTACCCAAGATTGGACTTTCTTACACTGGTTAATTATTGTGCACTGGATTTATATTGTCATATTTTTATGCAGTTTTATTTGTATTTATTTATTGGGAATCCTATTATTGCACTTTATATATTTTTGGTGTTAGTGGGGCTGTCAGGTTTTTATTACTGGTTTTACTATTTCATTCATTTAGTATAGTTTATACATTTGATTTATGCACGTTTTGTTTATCACAGCTGTGGAGGAATTGCTATATTATTGTGTTTGCATTCTGGCACTTTTTTGATTCACTGCCATTATATATTTTCTATGTTGTCACTGTATGGCTATTTGTGACCACTTTATTGTTTTTGGAGTGACTTTTTGTTAATAGTTTATATGAACAATAGTGTTGCGCAATACTTTGTTCTAATATTTGATATTTTGTGAGTAGGAACACTTTGGTGTTTGCTGCAGCCTCTGTTTAGTTTTTAGTTGGTAGCGTACTTGAGAATTTCTTTGGCTTTATATGTACTACAAGGGCCTGGCTGATTGGAAACAGATTGATTGGAGTAGGTAGGCCCTCATATAAGGCTAGGTTCACACCTATGCAGTTTGCGTTTGATCTGTTTCTGCATTGCTTTTTGCGTTGCGTTTTTGCACCTGCGTTTGCCGCATTTTTGATGCATTTTGCGGGGGGTTCTTGTTGTTAGGCAGATTTAAAATGCATCAGCCGTGGCAAAAACGCACTACATGCTTTTCTGTAGCGTTTTCCTTTGAAGTCTATAGAACCAAAAACGCAACTTTTTGCTTTCAAACAAGTCCCACGAATATCAAATGAAATGCGATCACACACCTTGCATCATCTGCTCTCCTACTTCCAGGTGCACAAATATCAAATGAAATGCAATCACACACCCTGCATCATCTACCCTTTTACTTCCCACCCACTTCCAGGTGCATAAATATCAAATGAATTGTGATCAAACACCGTGCATCATCTACTCTCCTACTCCCAGGTGTGCGAATATCAAATGAAATGCAATCGCACACCCTGCATCATCTGCTCTCCTACTTCCCACCCACTTCCAGGTGCACAAATATCAAATGAAATGCGATCACACACCGTGCATCATCTACTCTCCTACCTCCAACCTACGTCCAGTTGCGCGAATATCAAATGAAATGCAATTGCGCACACTGCATCATCTACCCACTTCCAGGTGCACGACTATTAAATGAAAAGAAATCGGTGATCACTGTTCTCACTAAATACACAGACATCATTTTTTTTCTTAATTTTCATGTTGCATGTTTTCATGTTATCCAGCCTATGTGGATAAAGCTGTAGTATTGAAAACAGGAGAAGTGTGTTCTGGGTTCTGTAAAGTTCACCATACACTACATAATCTGATTGTACAATCTCCTTTAGATCTACCATCAACTATGTAGTGCGAGGGTTTGCCTGATTGGATACAGTGAGATAAAGGTGGGTAGAATAAATGCAAAGCTTCCAAATTTCTGCAAAAGAAGTACATTAATGCTATATTTCATAGGGGAGCTGGAATTTAGAAGAATAAAAAAAGGTGAACAAAAGTGAACTTATTTTTTTAACAATGAATAACACTGCAAGTGTGACGCCCTTTTTTCAGATGTGACTGGATCCTTGGCTTATTCACACCATTTAAAACACACTGCTGGCCTGAGGTGCACAAAGGTGCAAATTAATTCTTGATGACACTCTTGTGCATCACACAAACCTGGGTGCATTCATGGACACCAAAACACACATTGTATAGCAGTAGCAATGCTGTAATTTTTGTGCAAAATGTGCAAAAACCATGCGCTTGGATGCACAAAGATGGTGTAAACCAGCCCTAAGACCCCATTCACACCTAGTGATTTGAAATACGCTTTTTTTTTGGGGGGGGGCATTTTTTGTGTGATATTCATAAGCTACATCCACACCTGTATGTTCCAGGAATGCGCATGGGAACACATGAAACATGCAAGCTGCACTTGTGGTGTCATTGAGTGCTCACACACACTGGCCATTTTAAAAACACCAGTAGTGTTTGTTGTATCAAGTCACGTTAAACACAAGTTTTTCTGCATTTTTTAGCATTTTTGCATTTTCGTTTAGCCGTGTGTTTCTGTGTTTTGTGGTTGTTTTTTCTTTCTTTTTTTTTACACAAAAAAATATTTTGGCTCAAAAAAAATGCGCAAAAACGCCGGTTTGCCATGTTCGAGTGTTTTTTACAGCTAAAAAACTCCTCCCAGAAACCCATTAGTTGTGGAGGTTTTTTCCAGCCAAAAAATGCTGATTACAGCCTATGTGTGCATGGACACATAGGATAATATGATGTGGAGTTTACTGGCTGTAGAAAAAAAAGCCAAAGGCCCCTTTCACACGGGTGTTCCATGTGTTTGTTTTTCATCCGTCTGTTTACAGATGAAAAACAGACACCCATGTATTTCTATGGACTAGTTGATGTAAACGGATGATCATCTGTTTACAACCATTTTTTTGAACGGAAGAAAATCCTATTTTGCTTCCATAAAAAAAAAACAGACAAAAAACAGATGTAAATGGATGAAAAACGGATGTAAACGGATAAAAAATAGATGTAAATGGATGAAAAACAGATAAAAAATAGATGTAAATGGATGAAAAGCCAACATGAACTGATCAGTTTTTGTCTTGGAAAAAACGTGACTGAAATGATGAAAAAAACCTAAAAAGGACCCAAAAGCTGAAAACAGCAGCAGTGTGCATGATGACTAAGACTCCATGTACACTAGCATTTTTTAAGCTCCTAGAAGCTGTTATTAGCATTTTTTCTGCTACTGAAAGCTAAATAGTGTTATCCTGTGTATCCATGCACACAACTTTCGGCTAGTACCGTTTTTGGAGCTTCAGCGTCTAGGAGCAGAAAAAAAAAAAATTTTCCAGCAGAAAAAACACTAAATGCTACTAAAACGTTCCTAACAGCTGTTTTTTTCTTTTTGTTTCTTACTGTACTGTAAAAATGCTAATAAAGCACTAACGCTCCAAAACGCTACTAAAAACTGCTATTATCAGCATTTTTTATCCAGCGTTTTTTTTTAGCTTAGAAAACACCCGGTAGTGCACATGGAGCCTAATTGTGAAGGGCTAGCAAGCACAAGGTAAAAATGCATGCAGTTCAATGCTGGAAAACATCCTGGAGCTTGACGCGTTTGTCACACATGGGGCAGCCCATTCACATGAATGGATTGCTAGATGCTGTCGCACAAAAAAATGCATGACAAACATGCTGCGGTGGTGTGAATGGGGCCTTAGAGCAGGCCATTGATTTCAATGAACTGCCTTACAAATGAGGGACGCAGCTCATGGAGCTTTTTGCCATGTTCCACTTGTGCAGGTTTTTAGGCAAGGTTTACACCTGTGTGGGTTTTTTGAGCATTTTCAGAATGGAAAGATGCATGACAATCGATTTAATATGGTTTCCAATTGGTCCCAATAACATCTATGCCGTTTCCTGCAGTCTGTTTTTGGAAGAGGTGCAGGGACTTTTTTCATGCAGGAAGGTGCATTTTTGGGTTCATAGACTTCCATGGAGGTTTATGAAAATTGTATGTAAACGTGGAGATTAAGAATACCCACATTGTCTGTTCAGCTGTTGACAGTAGCCTGTCACCTAACAAAAATGTTTGAATTTGAAAATTGCAGGTACATGCGTTTTTGGTAGGGTTTTCTTTTTAACAACCAGCCCCATGAAGCCTGAAAACACACCAAATATGCATGGGAAAAAAAGTGTATACCTATTCTTAGGCTTCGTTCACATTTGTGTGACTTCAAAATCATGCAATTTTCATTGCGACTTTACATTGTGACGTGACTTTAGACCATTAGATGTAGACTTTAGACTTAGAATTTGGACTTTAGAAATTTAGACTTTAGAAATTTAGACTTCAGAATTTACCTAGAATTTAGACTTTGATTTCAGAATTTACTTAGAATTTAGACTTTGATTTCAGAATTTACTTAGAATTTAGACTTCAAAATTTACTTAGAATTTAGACTTTGATTTCAGAATTTACTTAGACTTTAGGATTTACTTAGACTTTAGAATTTACTTAGACTTTAGAATTAGATTTAGACTTTAGATGTGACCAAGGATGATTGTTTATGTGCTACAAAGTTGCACCTATATCATTGAGGTGCAACTTTGGAGGGTTTACATTGAAGTCCATGACCCTCGAGTCACATGAACGGCAGACCAAAGTAGTGCAGGAACTATTTTCGAGGTGCTGCGACTTGAAGTCTCACAGATATGAATGATACTTATTAGGAAACATGGGGGTGCGACTTGTCATAGGACTTTGGACCCCAAAGTCCCATGACAAGTCACACAAGTGTGTATGGGCTCTTAGGCCACATTCACATCTGTGCGTAAAGGAAATGTGTGTTCCCACCATGGTTTTTTGTTTATTAATGAGCCGTCCTGTGCAAAACAAACACACCAAAGAAGCTCGAGAACCTTTCTTGGGCGTGGAGTGTTGTGCATTTTTTTCAATGTGCGTTTTGATGCTACAAAACAAGCAGCACACCGCATGTCTGTGAACTGCGTTTTGGGCGCTGTTAATTAATGACACTGCAAGTGTGATGTGTGTTTCTGCACATTTATGAAACCTGTGCCAAAATGCACATTTCCTGTTTTTTTTTCACTTTTTTGGGAACACGAATAGCCCCATTCACATTTGGCAATTTGGAATTTCTGCGATTCTGCTTGTGATTTCGAATTATGCTAAATGCGCAACACGTGTTTGGATGTCATTCATTCCTAATGCGGTGCAATTTTGTCGTGAAACATTCACACGACAAACCACATGTATAAAAATGACACAAAGCGTGTCGCCCAGAATGGCGTATGAGCTTCTTTTGCACGACAAACACACATAGGGCAGTCCATCGAAGTGATTGGGCTGCCATACACACGGCATGTGGAAATCGTGCTACAACAAAAAAAAAAAATAGTCAGCAGGGCCATGCGTTCTCACTACACAAGATGTGAATAGGGCAAAGCCTGCATGAAGCCTTAGGCCCCATCCACACCTAAGCGATTTGTAGTGTGATGCTGGAAATGCTCAGGGTGAAAAAAAAATCAATGCATCTCTATGGCGGAGGTTCACATATGCATTCCAAAATGCCTAAAGCTCAAAAAAATGTTTTGATTCGGGCAGATTAGTGAGTTTTGAGTATCATAAAATTGCACTGGTGCCAACAAAAACGCACAGTACGTGTTTTTAAGTCTTTAACGTCCACACAGCAACAAGTGATGTCACAGATGATACTGTTCTCTACTGGTTAAAGCAAAAATGCCTGAAGCTCAAATGCCGTAACAAAGCGCACACAAATGCGCATTTGGGGTGCAATTGACAATGGTACAAGCATGGCGTGCATTTTTCATGCGTTCCTCAAATGTGCAGATGTGAATGGAGCCTTGGGGCCAAATTCATGGCAGTGCTGTCTGCAAAGGGATGTGACGTTTGTTGTGCATTTAGGGAAAACGCACAATTTTGAAAACTCTGCTTTTAGCCCTGGTTCACATATATGCGGCCCGCGTTTTGCGTGGGCATGAGAGCCCATTCATTTGGATGGACTCCCGTGCCCCGTGACACTCAGGGAAGAAGTCCCTCCACTTCTTCTGAAAACTCAGCCCGCACGGGAACCTCGATTACCAGTTCGGTTGTGTTTCCCAGTGCGGGCGGCGTGCCATTAGAACTAATGGCACCTGACCAGGGGTCCGCATTCCTCTGTGCGGGTGGTGCGACTACACGGATTTTCGTGCAGATCCACAGCGGTACCACCCGCACAGATGTGAACCTAGCCTTAGGCTCCATGCACTTGAGTGTTTTTTTATAGGGATGCACTGATACTGGTATCAGAGCTGATACTGAGTATTTTCATGAGTAGTTGTAAAAATGCTCCCAATACCTGAAACTGATACTTTGTGATGCTGTCACAGAAGGAAAAGCCGCTTCACAGGTTACGGTGCTGACCAATCAAAAGCTGTCTAGCCTGTACTGTCATCAATGGATAGGATAGAACACTATTAGCTTCTAGGAGCTTTAAGGCTCCATGCACACTAGCATTTTTTTTTTTTAAGTGTTCCTAAACCCCGGACCCCGCATTCACTATATCCGGTCCCCCCGGACCCCGCATTCACTATATCCGGTCCCCCCGGACCCCGCATTCACTATATCCGGTCCCCCCGGACCCCGCATTCACTATATCCGGTCCCCCCGGACCCCGCATTCACTATCTCCGGTCCCCCCGGACCCCGCATTCACTATCTCCAGTCCCCCCGGACCCCGCATTCACTATATCCGGTCCCCCCGGACCCCGCATTCACTATATCCGGTCTCCCCGGACCCCGCATTCACTATATCCGGTCTCCCCGGACCCCGCATTCACTATATCCGGTCTCCCCGGACCCCGCATTCACTATATCCGGTCTCCCCGGACCCCGCATTCACTATATCCGGTCTCCCAGGACCCCGCATTCACTATATCCGGTCTTCCAGGACCCCGTATTCACTATATTCTCTCCCCGGACCCCGCATTCACTATATCCGGTCTCCCAGGACCCCACATTCACTATATCCGGTCTCCTCGGACCCCGCATTCACTATATCCGGTCTCCCACAGTACACAGAACATGGAAATGCATTTATTTTGCTAAATATAAATTGCTAAATACCTTTTCTCAGCAGCAGTTAGAGCTGTCTTGTGACTTCTATCAGTGTCCAGCCCACCACTAGCTAAAGCTTGTAGGAGGAGTTTTCTTTCTGCTCTAGGAGGATGCAGAACCCCTGACCTCTGTTTGGACAGTGCTGATTCGCTCTGTGCTGATCACATGCACTCTCCCAAAGAGGAAAAAATCAACTCTCTAGCAATACACAGCAAACTGAGCATATGCGGAGCATCTCCACACCATATGTCTTAGTAGATAAAAGGGAGACACTGGAAGAAGGGGAGGATTAGAGAAGTCAGGATCAAATGACGTTTTTACACAATGCAAAGGATTAACCCCTTAGGTTCCATAGTGAGTATAACAAGTATGCTTTACTGCATATACAGACTGATTTTACTGTTGTGCGTTTAGTAACACTTTGATTTTAGTTTCTGTATCCATGTACACATAGGCATTTACAGGCAAAAAAAGAAAAAAAATGCTGGTAGTATTCTGGGGCAGCAGTATTTTGGTAAAAAAAAATGCCATTCCACTTAAACGCATGTAAATGCATCTAAGGCTAGGTTCACATGTATGCAGTTTGCTTTTGATTCGGTTCTACAGTTCTCTTTGCGATGTGTTTTGCATTTTTGCACGTGTTTTTGATGTATTTTGCGCTTTGTTTTCCCCCAACTTGTTGCTGGACAGATTAAAATGCAAAAGGAATCAAAAATGCATTTCTGCAGCGTCTCCATTGAAGTCTGTAGAACAAAAAAAGCAACGTTTTGCGTTTAAAAAAAAAAAAAAAGTCCCTGACCCTTTCCAAAAAACACACCAGGTGAAAGCGTGGGATGTAAACGTGTCCCATAGGAAATCATGTAAACACTTGCCAATCGTGCTATAGCCAAAAGACCGCTACAGTGCGGTTGTCCAGTCCATGGACGTCCTTCCAAAATGCACCTCCCACTATGCTGTCAGTGATCGCCGTGTCCTACAGACACAGCTGATCACATGACATGGAAAAAGGCCAATCACAGCAGCCTTTTTTACCACGTGATCAGCTTTGTCCAATGACACAGCAGATCACAAAGTAAATGCAGTTGCCGGTTATCAGCAGCATTTTCCTCACCCTGTCACAGCATGAGGAATGTACTTTTGATAACCGACAAATGTGACAGAGGACATCTGCATGGATAATCAGGGCATTAATTGTCAGTGCCGCCCAGCAGTTCCACCAATCAGTGCCCAGCAGTGCCTCCAATCAGCGCCGCCTAGCAGTGCATCATCAGTGCCTCCTCATCAATGCCCATCAGTGCAGTCTCATCAACACACATCAGTAAAGGAGAAAAATTACCTGTTTGGAAAATGTTATAATAGAAACAAAGAAAAACTGTTTTTTTCTTTGAATTTTTTTGCTTTGTTTAGTGCAAAAAATAAAACCCCCCAGTGGTGATCACATACCACCAAAAGAAAGCTGTGTGTGTGAAAAAAAATGATGATTGTCATATAAGTAGTGTTGCATGACCGCGCAATTGTCAAAGTGCAACAGGGCTGAAATGGACTGTAGTGCATTTCTGGAAAACGCATTTGTGTGAACCTAGACTTAGGACATGTTTCAGTTGCTTTTTTTTTCTGCATCCAAAACGCACAGAAAGTAGGTTATATGGTTGTCAGTCATAGTTCACATCAGTGCCTGCAGTTTCAGTGCATTCCAATTACAGAAAAAAAAGTAGACCAGGCTGCATTTTTCTTGCACAGAGACTACTGGAATGCGGTAAAATGTATAAAAACCGCACCGGAATGCGCAAACACGCTGGAACGCACATGTTCCTATATAAATTGAAGAAAAAGAGGGAAAAATGAACTGGAATACATAAAATACACACTAGAAAACCGCATCCAAAATGTGCATGCAAAACCGCATCCGCAACGCATCTGGACTGCGTTTCTATAGTGTGAACCGGCCTTTAATGCATTCATGTGTTCCAACGACCAGAATAAGGCTCCATGTACACGGGACACTTCTGAATGATGGAAACTGCTGGAAAACGTAGGTTAAAAAACATATTTAGCCGCGTTTGCATGCCGCGTTTATGTTTAGAAGCGTTTTTTAAAGATAACCTCGAGACCTTCCAAAATGCCCAGAATGCACTGAAAAACTAAAAAATTAACTATTGCGGACATTTTGAGAGAAATAGCGAGAGCAGAAGCAGGGAGAGCAGAATGTGTTGAGATTAGCTGTCTGTTTTTTGTGGTGTTTGGATGTGTTCCAGCTCATTTCTGTGCAGAGATTATTGCAGCAGTGTCTAACATATTTTCTTTCATTGAAAACCTCAAAGTATGGTGTACCAGGTCCATTTGTGTACCAGGAAAACACTTTGCATGCATTTTTCATGATGAATAAAGGCTCTGGACAGCATCTGGAAATGGAAGAGTTAAAAAAAAATTTCCAAACAAACGCTTATAAACGTGTTTAGCCGCGTTTACAAGCATTTGGAACTCTGATAAAATCTACTCCTGAACCCAAGTTTTCTGCGTTCAAAAAAAGACTGTAAACTCAAATGCCTGTAAACAAAGATGTGTACATAGACACATAGGAAAAGATTAGGGAGAGTTCAGGGGCTGCTGAGAAAAACGCTGAACAGCTCCTAAACGTCAGATTATCATCTGCAGTGTACATGAGCCCTAGGCCCCATGTACACGGGATGTTTCTGCACCATGGAAACTGACTGCTGGAAAACGTAGGTTAAAAAAATGTGTTTAACTGCATTTGCATACCGTGTTGAGAAGTGTTTTTTAAAGATGAGCACAGGAGAACCTCCCATATACCCAGAATGCACTGAAAAGTGGCAAATTATTAACTTTCAGACTGTTTCAGAGAAATACAGAGAGTAGAAGCAGAGACAGCAGTATGTGTTGTGATAATTAGGTGTGAGTTGTTCATTAACATATCTTTTGTTTCCAAGGTTGGGAGAGGTCTGAGGTGTGAATTGGTCATTACAATGTGTGATAAGCTTGGTAGGAACATCCTGTGTTCAGTGTTTTGTCCATTTGAGTACCTTGAACACGCTTTGCATGCATTTTTCATGATGAAAAAAAGGCTCTGGACAGCATCGGGAGCTGGAAGAGTTCAAAAAAATTTCAAATGCAATTTGCCGCGTTTACAAGCATTTTAAATACTGATAATCAACATCTGAATGCAAGTTTGTTGCATTCAAAACTGTAAACTCAAATGCCTGTAAACAAAGATGTGTACATGGACACATAGGAAAACATTAGGGAGAGTTCAGGGACTGCTGAAAAAAAACCGCTGAACAGCTGCTAAACGTGAGTGTATCAGCTGCAGTGTACATGAGCCTTAGGCCCCATGTACAAGGGACACATCTGAACGATGGAAACTGACTGCTGGAAAATGTAGGTTAAAAAATGTCTGTTTAGCTGCGTTTGCATAACACGTTTATGTGCGTTTGCATTTAGAAACGTTTTTTAAAGATGAGCACAGAAGAACCTCCCAAATGCCCAGAATGCACTGAAAGTGGTAAATTATTAACCATTTCAGACTGTTTCAGAGAAATACAGAGAGTAGAAGCAGAGACAGCAGGATGTGTTGTGATTAGTTTAGGTGTGAGTTGGTCATTAACATTTCTTTTGTTTCCAAGGGTGGGACAGGTGTCTGGTGGAGAGAGTCATTAAGGCCACCTGGCAGGGGGTCTTCATGAGGAATTTGAGGTGTGAATGGTCATTAACACATCTTTTGTTTCCAAGGGTGGGAGAGGTCTGAGGTGTGAATTGGTCATTACAATGTGTGACCAGCTTGGTAGGAACATCCTGTGTTCAGTGTTTTGTCCATCTGAGTACCTTGAAAACTCTTTGCATGTATTTTTCATGATGAAAAAAGGCTCTGGCAGCATCGGGAACTGGAAGTTAAAAAAAAAAATTGCAAACGCTTAAAAATGCGATTTGCTGCATTTACAAGCATTTTAAATGCATCTGAAATAATAATTTTCTGATAATCAACATCTGAATGCAAGTTTTCTGCATTCAAAACAACTGTAAACGCAACTGCCTGTAAACGAAGATGGACACATAGGAAAACATTAGAGGGAGTTCAGGGGCTGCTGAAAAACCGCTGAACAGCTCCTGGACGTATCAGCTGCAGTGTACACGAGCTCTTAGTGAATACTGTGCCCGGTGGAATGACTGAACGCCCCTCCTGGCGCTTAGAGTCGGGTGATCGCCCTGTGTGTACGGAGCAGTGTCAGCACAGATGTGAGCCCGGTCTCAGTCCTCCTCCTGTGACATGTCACTGAGTGTTGCCGGGCTCCCATACCATCGGAGGTCATGTGAAGTGAGCGGAGCTGATCAGCAGTGCCATTCCCCGGCACAGAGCGCACATATCCCGGGGAGACTCCCCATCCAGCCCCGGTACACGGAACAGACATACTCGGCGCTCTTCGTCCAGTATACTGTCCGTGCCGGGAAGTGCGCAGCTAGAAAGGGCGGAGCTGGTGGATGGGGGGCGTATCAGGAGAGGCGGTAGGCGTGTCCCGGAGGGGTCGGTTGGAGGGGGGCGTGTCCGGTGTGACAGCCGGAGTAGTTCCCGGCATGCCCCGGGGTAGCTGGGCTGGCTCTAACGAATTTGAATGAGGAGCTCGGAGCTTTCGGCGCCATTTTCGAGTCCTGAGCTGAGCGGAGAGCCGGTGGAGGGCGGACGGAGGGGAGGACAGACCGGGAACGGGAAGGGTCAGCGCTGACAACCAGCCGGGGACGGCGACCTAGCTGTCATAGGAGGAGGAGAGCGCCGCCCGGTACCGGGACCACGACTGGCACTGGGGAGGTAGGACTTCGCTCCGTGTCATCTACCGGGGACCCCCGTACACCTCCCTCCACCCCCCCCCCCCCCCCCACAACGGGGGTGTCCCCTCCCCCCCACCGCACTGACAGCCCGCCACACCCCCTCACCCACACATCACCTGACCCCCCCCCCCCCCCACACACACACACATACACACACATCTCACACACACACAGAAAAATACCAAAAAATTACTAAAAATCCCCCAACACCCCCTGAGGGGCCACCGAGGGGCTGCGGGCCCCGGATGTCATTGCGTCTGTTTGAGCGGGAGAGGGGGGAGGGGAGCCAGTCATGGGGGGGGGCATGTGATTTGTTATGATCTGGAGGGGGGTCATCTGTCATTACCAGCATGGGGGGAGGGGGTGGTGGTATCTGTCATTACCAGAAGTTGGGGGCGCGATGTGATTTGTTACCAGGAGGGTCATCTGTCATTACCTGGGGGGGCGCGTCTGTTACCAGGATGGGGGGAGGAGCCATTGGGGGCACCTGTCATTAGCAGGAGGAGGGGCTTCACTTATTGGGGAAGGGTCATCTGTCATTACCAGGAAGGAGGGGGTCTCATTACCTGGGGGGTGGGGGCATTTGATTTACCAAGAGGAGGGTCTTCACTTAGTGTGGGGGGGGGGGGGTGTCACAATAATCTGTCCACCACATGACTGCAGCCTGGCCTGGGTGCTGAATAATGTATAGAAAAGAGGGGGTATCTGTGTGCAGGGACCCCCCCATCCTCCCTATACAGGGGATCCCTCCTCTCCCCCCCCCCCATCCTCCCTATACAGGGGATCCCTCCTCTCCCCCCCCCCCCCAATCCTCCCTATACAGGGGATCCCTCCTCCCCCCCTCCCTATACAGGGGATCCCTCCTCTTTCCCCCCCATTCTCCCTATACAGGGGATCCCTCCTCTTCCCCCCCCCCCCCCATCCTCCCTATACAGGGGATCCCTCCTCTTCCCCCCCCCCCCATCCTCCCTATACAGGGGATCCCTCCTCTTTCCCCCCCCATCCTCCCTATACAGGGGATCCCTCCTCTTTCCCCCCCCATCCTCCCTATACAGGGGATCCCTCCTCTTTCCCCCCCCATCCTCCCTATACAGGGGATCCCTCCTCTTTCCCCCCCCATCCTCCCTATACAGGGGATCCCTCCTCTTTCCCCCCCCCCATCCTCCCTATACAGGGGATCCCTCCTCTTTTTCCCCCCCCATCCTCCCTATACAGGGGATCCCTCCTCTTTCCCCCCCCCATCCTCCCTATACAGGGGATCCCTCCTCTTCCCCCCCCCATCCTCCCTATACAGGGGATCCCTCCTCTTCCCCCCCCCATCCTCCCTATACAGGGGATCCCTCCTCTTCCCCCCCCCATCCTCCCTATACAGGGGATCCCTCCTCTTCCCCCCCCCATCCTCCCTATACAGGGGATCCCTCCTCTTTCCCCCCCCCCCATCCTATACAGGGGATCCCTCCTCTTTCCCCCCCCCCCCCATCCTCCCTATACAGGGGATCCCTCCTCTTTCCCCCCCCCATCCTCCCTATACAGGGGATCCCTCCTCTTTCCCCCCCCATCCTCCCTATACAGGGGATCCCTCCTCTTTCCCCCCCCCCCATCCTCCCTATACAGGGGATCCCTCCTCTTTCCCCCCCCCCATCCTCCCTATACAGG